>NW_011347692.1:0-58030 GCF_000735185.1 Notothenia coriiceps
AAGTGCTTCACAGTTTCATAAGATTGAGTTTAACAAAATGGATGTCACATAAAATACAGTTAACAAGAACATTGATATCACATATGATATGAACGGGTTAAAAGACATACAAATATACATAACATTTGCATAGAATAGACATTGAGTAAAAAATAGATTCAAAATTCAGGATAATAAAAGAAAAGAAGTAGCTATCTAAGAGCCACAAGGCCCTTGAGGCAAAATAGGCAATGATGAAGGTTTAACAATTCATTTGATGTAGACAGTTGTACTTAAGTGTTGTGTATCAAAGAAACATATATTTGTGGCAAGTTTATTTAAGAATAGGAAGTGAACATATCATATCAGTGCCCCTAAAAATACTATCTAATTGTATAGGACATAAGGTGTGTGAGTGGCTTAGGAAAAACAGTCTATGCTTGGCATCCATTATTATTAATTGTATGTTAGTTTCAGCTCATTGAACATAGTCCTGATTTTTTCTGAGTGACTACATGGGGTGTCCTGCTATCACCCTGGAGTGAGATGGATCTATGATACTGGACAGTTTTTGTTTTGTTCTCATCTAAAAACAGGGATGATAGCTCATACAATAGAGATTTCAAAGGTCTTTTATTTTGAAACTCTACATCAGAATGTCCTGATTTTTTCTGAGTGACTACATGGGGTGTCCTGCTATCACCCTGGAGTAAGATGGATCTATGATACTGGACAGTTTTTGTTTTATTCTCATCTAAAAACAGGGATGATAGCTCATACAATAGAGATTTCAAAGGTCTTTTATTTTGAAACTCTACATCAGAATGTCCTGATTTTTTCTGAGTGACTACATGGGGTGTCCTTCTATCACCCTGGAGTGAGATTGATCTATGATACTGGACAGTTTTTGTTTTATTCTCATCTAAACACAGAGGGATGATTCTTTTTGACTCTACCGTAATGCATAGGATATTCGCGCACCGCAATATCACGTGAGGGCTGGCTTGACTAGGTTTTCCCGAGTGGAGGCTGGCTTGACCGCAGTGTTAAATGCTTACTTAAAATGCTGCTGACTAAATCTGATATGAATCAGAGAAACTGTAGCCAACAGGAATGAGGTTGAACTGGTTTAACAGGAGCCTCAGAAACACATCCATCATTCCAGTGAAGATAGGGCGGGGCTTAATTATTTTAAAACAAGTCAGATCTTGTTGTCACTGCACAACCTATACTATGAGAGTATGAGGAAGCATTGTCTTCTCTAGAAATCTGACATTGAAACATCTTTCTTCTCTGGATCATTACCAAAACTGAGATTTGTGGTAAGCGGTTAAACTCGTAGGATTTTTGTTTCGACGCTGTTTTTGTTCTGCAAGCCGGCGAATTCACGAGAAAAACGACTTGAGACTGGTGTTTTCTGGTGCTAGGTGTAGCATGCGTTTTCAATGAAAGTGTGTGTTTGCAAGTGGTTAATTTCTTTGAGTATTCTTTATTTCGTGTTGCTTTACATGCGTTAGAAGAACAGTAAGGTAAGGGTACTGAGAATCTCACATTCTTCTAGCTAAAGACTACACTATGACATATACACCTATGTTTTTTATGACATGCTTTTGACTTTTTCAAGACATACTTAGTCATAGTATATGTAATAACAAATGGCAAAGTATATGGCATTAGTGTTATTGAACAGGTCATGATCAAACTCATAAAAGTACTAATATAGAAAGTCATATCAAACCCGTTTTTTTATGACAAACTATGTATGACTCTTTTTTAGTGACATTCTATAATATAGTTTTCTAATGGCTTACTACACCTAGACTTTTGTATGGGCTTCAATTCCATACTTTTTTAGGACATTTCTTACGACATGGTACGAGTGTTTAATAAAGAAGTCCTTAATCTATAACTGTCAATATTTTTTCCAGCTGAGAGATGTTTGCCTCAGCCACCAGAAACTTTGTGGAGGAGGTGGATCCTGGAGGTTTGCTGATCCCAGTGTCCAGCCTGAACGACACCATTGACCTCCTGACGGTGGTGGTGAAGCATAAGCGTTTCTGGTTCTGGCAGAAACCAAAGTATAAACTTTCTGATTTTAATTTAAACGATATACTAACAGGAGACACACCTATAAAACCTGGTAAACAGCATCCCTCTTACTTGATTCATAATTGTTTAAATGATCACAGAACACCTAAATGTTTCACTGTTCACACAGGTGTCACTGTGTCAGACTTCATCACATACATTGGGACATACGGTGACAACTTTCAGGGTTGCATAGGACTATCAGCAAACTCAGCCAATACCAATGCCAATTTGAACCTGGAGGGTAAAGAGTCATCCAAACTCCAGTCCTCCTTTGGAAGTTTAAAGAAGGAGGAAGTGGATGTGAAGAAACTGCTGTGTGACTCCAAAACCAGGTACATTTCCCCCCATCTGTTTCTACTGTCCTCTCTTATAGAGTTAAATGGGTTTGAAAGAAAAACACTGTAAATATGACATCTGACATGCAGTGTGTTAAAGATCTGGGAGCAGGAATGAACTTTGTACTACCATAAAGTTGAATGCAACAGCTGTTTCAGTTCAAGATTAACACCAGATTTCAGTGTTTGTTTAGGATAAGTAGGTATTTTATCAGTTTCCCAGTACAAAGAACTTTTCCCTGTAAAATATTACAGTATTATAATTTTTTTAATTCAACGTTTCAGGGTCCTGGATATGTCCCATTCCCTGATCCAGCAGGTGAAGGAGAAGCAGAGGCGGGTGTTTGGGATTGTGAAGGAGCGGATTGTGACCACTCAGCCCTGTTCGGTCATAGAGGAGGTGCAGCAGGGAGCTCAGTGTGCAGGAGGACTGAGCATCTGTGGTCCGCAGAGCTTAAAGGTACACTCATAAACTCATTCCTATGATAGTGATTGCACAAATCATTCTCTAACTGTTTTATAATTAACATGATATTCCAGCAACGTGTGTTTTTTTTTTTCAGAAATAAGTCATGCCTGTTTGTACTGTTTGCACAATGTTTATCTTTATTGTGCCAACATTCTATGGTACAACACCCTCAGTTAATGACAGCCTACTTTTGCGTTGGAATTCTTCATAATCATGTAATGGGGAAGAGAAATAGTTTTTCTAGTTAAGAGGAACAGAAATGTTTGCCCTTCACACTGGAAATTCTCTGTTGGTGGAAATTTGATTTTCTCTTCCTCTTTTATCATTTGGTTCTTCTTACTGTTTCTAAAAACGGAAAGGAAGAAAAAGCCTTGTCTCTTTGATTGAGAGAGACACATCAAAGCATTCAATGTTTATGTCCTAGATTGATGAAAATGTATCTGATATAAAATGTAATTGTAGCAGAATTCTTATTTCCACATCTTTTGGTATTAAACACCCCAGAAAATATCCCTTGCATCACCAGAAACAATTATTTCTTGTTTTAGAGTGGATATTTCCTTAAAGTAGTATGAGTTTTGTTAAAATGTTATGCGTTTGGACTCTGCAGGTGTCGTTGAAAGAGAATGGGAGCTTGAGTAAAGACAGTAACATCAGCATGGAGATTCCCATCCATACTACCATCGCCTATGCTCTCATAGAGCTGGAAATCAAACAGAATGGACGTTATGGTGAGCAATAATTCACACACATCTGAATAAACTCTTATCATTATTACATTGGGTTGTTTAAAATGTAACATGTTGTATTTTCCCCAGGGCTGTGTCTGATGTCAGACACCAATGGGGGTTTTGAAGCCGATGGCCCTGGAGACTCTTATTCTACCCACCTTAGACAAGGTAAATTGCTGTTTTCTTCTCTGCAGCCATAACACATGTGAAAAAGATGATTGTTGCAGCAGATGACGTGTTCAAAAATGCATGTTGCTATGAAGTCACAAAGGGCCTCCGGAGATTGAAAGCTTCCTGTCTGATGGTTATGGTGCTGTAACTGTTTAGCATGTGCTTTGACCTGTGTATTAAATGCTCTCTGTGGATGTTTTTGCTTTACATTTCTTAATCCAATGTCCACTTTGTTTTGTTTTCAGAGCTGGAGGAACTGAGTGAACATTTCCAGGTGCTTTCTAATCTTCCTGCCACCACAAGGTCAACTCTGTTCCTCCAAATCACAAAGGTTATGAGTGACCCAGGGGCCTTCAGTGTACTGCAGGATGTGGTAGGTGGGGACAGAGAGGTTATATGGAGTAGCTAGCATTAGCAACTTCTGTTACATTGTTTCATTTTTTTAAATCTGATTGTCTTCTGGTGTCTCAGCTGGACAAGATGTGCCAGGATGAGAAACCTGCTGTGGGTGATATAACAGCGACAGAGGCCCAGAAACAGAAGATCCAAGCCATTCTGGAGCTTTTGGAGCAGGATGGTGAAGAGTCCCCACAAGTCCTTCCAGCCCTTTACCTTGTCACTTGCGCCATTGATGGTGAGAAAGTTGTGCTCTGTGTAGCCTTCATTACTAAAGAGAAATGTAGCTTGAAGTCCTCAAGCTCTCAAAAAAACGTTCTGTTTTCTATCCTGTAACTCCTGTAACTTGTTCTTTCAGAGCTTACAAATGATTGTCTTGCTTTCTTGGGAATGTGCTGCAGCCTCTCAATGTTACAGTCTCTGGAGCTACTGGTTAGTAAAGCCAGTTTTTACAACTAAGAAAAACACAACATGTTATGGGAGGTTTTTATCTTTTGAATTATGCATCAAATTTATTTAGTTTCCTGTTATCTTTTTGTCACACCTTTTCCAGATTCAGTGTGCATCGGGGAAGGGGGAGTTGCCTCTGAACAGCGCAGGCCTAGCTGCACTGACAGAAGACAACTTTGAAAAGGCTGAACATCTGTTTGCCGCCTCCAATGTGTCCCTGAAGAGAGACGGGGACACAGTGAAGACAGAAATAAAACCCCAGCCAGGACAGCTCCCTCTGGTCCTGTGTATCGCCGTCAGAGGTCTCTTCTCCTTGGCCCGCTGTGATTAACTAAAGTCCTTTATATCCACCGGAAGCTAACACTACACTGGACAGAGGTTAGGGTCATCAAGTAGATCAAGTGTTATTAGTCAGTGTTTTTTCACCTCTTGTTGGTGCTGTAGAACTTCCCATTTAATATAATGTTCTAAATATAACGGTGCCAAAACAGTTAGTCATGTAAAGCTTTAGTTCATCTATGATGACACATCTTCGATTTGACAATCTATTACTTGAGGTCGTGGATTGTCAAAAAAACAAGCATTTTGAAGACATTATCCTGATTGTAGCCTTGATTTTAACATGGAAAAAATAATTAATTACACTTTTAGAATGTTTCATTTTGACAATATTACTTATGACACAAGGGATGGTACCCTACAAGTTGTGCGTTACTAAGTTAGCCCACACTTTCAAACCAAACACTTGTGATTCAGCAATTTGCGTGTTATGTACAGTATAATATTCAGATAGAAACAAAGGGTTTGATGACAGGAACCTGGATGTAGCATCTTATTTGGGGTAATGTCACTTAGGAGGTCAATTCCTAGTATTTTATAGAAGCATTGCCTTTCAGTGTTCTCATCTAACCACGTTTCCTGTATGTTGAATTGCCATTGGCTTGAATATGTTATGCTGGGATCAATATCATGTCCCCGTCCTTGAGGCCGACCAAATCTTGATCTGAAACTTGTTCTCCAAATTCTTATAAGCTTTACATTTTTTATGGAACAGCTTTTCACTTGGTTTCAATGTTCCTTTTTAATTGTGAAGCATTGTTTAAGGTTTTTACAATTTAGAGAAAGATTTATACTTCTTACTTTTTTTATGTCTCTTTATTGTTCGAACATTCAAAACAAGAAATTGTAAAAACTCATCTTGATTTGTTTTTTTTCCTGTACCACATACCAACACATGCTGAACACAATACGTTTGTCAATAACAAAAACCCAAAGCGGATCGTAAGAAAAACACCAGTTATTTATTTGACATTTGAAAATACATTTTTTATGAATTCTTGTAAAATATACCTTTTTTTTAAGTAAATAGGAACTTTATTTAAAACTGTTAAGTTTTAGTAATATCACATCTACAGGGATGGTTCTCTGAGTTGCAGCACCCTGTTCAAGAGTCCTGTGGAAAATGTTTCTTTCAAACAAAGACAGCACCGGTTTAACAGTCAAATATTTACATGATCTAGATATCTGACAATCAAACAACATAATTAATGTAATCTGTTGTGCTACAGTATAAGAGAAATAATTGGTTACACTACATAATTACTTTTCCTTCTGTACAACATCAAACAGTGACTGGCATGACATTTCCATGTATTAGTAACTGCTGAGACTGCAGGGCATAGATGTAGCCTTGAGGAGGAAAAAGGTCTCACAAATATGCCACTATCGACATGAATGAGATGAAGTACTGGAGACATGTGCACTGTAAACTGTAACACTGAGGTATTGTTAGCTCTCCTCATTTTTGCGGAATAAATATTTATGTTACATACAGATGTAAAATTAAAACAGGACATGACAGAAAATTGCATTTGCTTCTAAAAACATCCTGACACAAGGGCCAGTGCTTTCTTACAATCCACATGAATAGAAAGGATTCTTTAAAAGTTTTTGCCAATAAATAAGTACACTTCCTGTGTGTTCTGAGTTGCATAGCATGTAAGAAAGGAATCTGAAAATTCAGATCAAGGTGACTGATGCAGCTTTGAGCGAGACCCATATACACAAAAGTCTGATGTCCAACTCTTTCTCTGTGTGTGCAGTACAGTGTTGAATCCTCCGTCCAATCGGGTGTCGGCCTTTCCTTCCTAGCCTGGCAGCTGGTACAGCCGTGTGTGTCCAATAGGCTGAAGAACATCAGTAGACCCAGCTGACTGGAACCCACTGCGGCTCTATGAATAATCGCTCTACCACCTCCTGCAGTTGGTCAAAGGCCTTGTCCAGATTGTCATTGACAATAGTCAGGTCAAAGTAGTGGCTGTACGCACGACGGATCCTGGCACTCTCGTCCACAGTCTTCTTCAAATCATTCTCCTGTTATGGAGAGAGATACTGCCCATTAGGATGGTGGAAGCAACAATCATTTCATAAGAACCTCGAAAATCTTCATTTTAACTATTTAAGAATCTTAAATTCTCTGAAGACGTACCGTGAGTAGTTTGGTTGTAAGTCCAGCATCTATCACAGCTTTGTGCATAGCTCTTAGTGTGTCCAGTTCTGGAGCAGCGATAAACACCACAAACGGCATGAACTCAGCAGTCTTCAACACTTTCAAAGCCTGGGCAGAAAATATGATGTCACAACCAAAGATTTAGGGGAGAAAAAAAACTACGCGTTGAAGGTTTGTGCCTTTGACTCACCTGAGGGTTGACGTCCAGGATGCAGGTACGGCCTGCATTCACCACTTCATGGATAGAGTCGATCTTGGTGCCATAAAGGTTGGCATCGTACTCGCCATGCTCCAGGTAACGACTCTCTTTGATGTCCTTCTCCATCTGTTCCCGCATCACAAAGCAATAGTTCTGGCCGTCCATTTCCTCTTCCCTCGGACACCGTGATGTGACTGCAGATAAATAGGTGACGAGAGGTGTTTCATGTACCCTGTTAGGAAAATGTTGCTGCAGATATTCAATAACCTCAGCTGTCCGCCTCACACTCACAGGGTACAGTGGTTCCATATCGCAGAGGGTTCATGACAATAAGTCTGTTTTTCAGGCTGCGCCTCCCCACTCCCTGGGCTCCGATCAGAACAAGCGTTTTCCTCTGAAACGGCGGCATCTTGGCCACTTCCTCGTAGATCTGCAGCTCATAACGGTCAAATTCTGTTCAAGGAAATTCACAGGCTGGATGAATACAGTAATGTGCGCTTACAGTTAAAACATGACATATGAAAATTAAATATAGCAGTGCACACCTGCATTCTTCGACGTGAGGTACATCATTTTCTTCTTCTTTTTCTTTGCAGTTCCACAGAGCATCCCTAGGAGAAATGTAAAAAAGCATCAGATCGCCACTTGGTGGTGCTAAAGGCCAGAGTCTCCTGACTTTTCATAACTTAACAAGAAAGCGCAGCAGAGAGCAAGGTGTGAATGAGTTGGCATGTGTGAACATAAACTGACCTGTACCAGAAGTATCCAGGTCTCTTCTTACGAAAGCTTTCCTCTTCTCCTCTAAGAACTGACTAGGGATGAGACCAGTGGCACCACCAACCACTTTGCATGCCTATGTGGGAATAAAAAGTAGTTTAAAGATAGTTTAAACATTTCACAAAGTAAAGAAGAACAATGCCTTCATATCTTTAGCCACAGTCAATTCCTATGTGTATTTTAAACACGGTTACATGTATCGTGAACATAGACAAAAGACAAAGGGACGTCACAGATATCATTTCAGATAATGCCGCATTCATTCAATAAGCAACTAGGGTTTTTCTTTTAGAAATTCAATCACATTTCTAACTAGCTGTCCAGCTTTCGTCAAAGCAGCACTGTCCTTCAGTGCAGAGCGAAACGTGTCCACTCACCTGCCACCAGTTGGAGTCCTCCTTGTTGACGACCTGAAGGATGTCTCCCTTGGAAAAGGCAAGGCCTGCCTCTTTACAGGGGATCAAGTTGTCTGTGGCCGGATTATAGTTGAAGTGGGGCTTCAGATAAATCTGTGAACAAGATATCAGACTATTACATCGTAAAGAGAGCATACACAACAGGATCGAGCAAAACCTTCTATCACTTTTTTATAAATATATTGTCACATTGGGCTGGACAATGTAGATTTAAAAAAAAGAGTATTTTTACACCTAAGTAACTTCATTATTAACAGTCTGGCAGCTCTTTATTTAAACTAATGTTATCATAACAATCATGAGGGCATGTCCACTTCCCTTTTCTCCCCCCTTTATAATCCTCATGTTGGATTCGGCAGTTATATTGCAAGCTTTCAAGTTCTCTTTACCTAACTGCCGCCATTATTTGTGTTTACACAAAGCTGTTCTCCGCACATGTTTAATCTTTTTTTTAAGACTCTGTGTCAGGTTTTATTTTCAATAGATGTTATCACCTGTTGTCCATTTCTATTTTGTTACTTCTTCTATGAATGCTTAAAGTCCGAAGGCTGAATAAGGGGGATGAACAAAAGGGACCAGTGTGAGGAGTTGGAATGTTTTAACCATGCTCAATGGCATGAGCAAAGTGAACTCGTTGAAAGATTAATCGTGTCTATTACTGTAGTGAATTTGTACTACATAGGACCAATTACAAGTGAAAACACTTAGCATAACTGAAAACCAACGTGCACAAACAGTGGGATTAGATCATTGGATCCTCCCGGCACAAAGGTCAGTGTCTGACATAACCCTACATGCTGCTCCTTGGTGTCAGCTGCTGTGTGTGCCTGTTACTGTAAGAAGGAGGGTGTGGGGCTCCAGTGAATAGAGTGGTGTGTGTCCCAGATAGTGTGAAGAGTGTTATTAATAGACCCTTACTGGGCTCAATTTTCAGAAGCCTGGCATTTTGAGATCACCCAGGTCAGGCAGCTCTTCTCCAATCCTTGAAAAGAGTCGTCCCTGATAGCCTCGCACACCTGACTTACGCATCCTGTACCACACTGATCTCAGGATTTCTCTAAAAGAACTCCTGAATTGAAAAACCTGGCATTCAATTCAGATTTCCCAGGATTCTTAGTTCCCACAGGTAAAAACCCTGGATGGAAAAAATCCTCCTTTTCTTCACCCACCTGTGGGGGGGCCGGTGTGTCTCTGTAGCTAGGCAGGACCTTGAGAGTGATGCTCCCACTGCAGACCCCTAACAGCTCCTGGAGTTGATGGGGGTCCCGACCGACCTCGTGACCGTTCACCTCGCGGATAATGTCCCCAGTGTGCAGCATGCCCTGCCTGTCAATCGAGCTGCCGTGCAGGATCCGTGCGATCACCATCTCTCCCCGCTCCACGCGGAACGTCACCCCCTGAAAGAGAGTCATCATACATCCGCACATCATAAATCACGCTGGAGGTCCGTTTCATAGCATGGCCTGTCCGGTCACTGTGAAAGAAGCAGCTCATGTCGAGTTACTTTATAAAACCGAGTCACCCTGTTCTAACAGATGGTGAATAAAAGAGGACACGAGTAAGACTTTCAACACATAGCTCCACTGCAGAGCTGTGGTTGATGTAAATGCCTGGCTTACTCACCAGTGGTTCCCCAGCTTTCTTCTGAATGCCAATCATCCTGACAGCATCAGCTGGCATGAGTGAACTCGTCATCAACGCATTGCTGTTCACTGCAGCGTTGGGCATTTCATAACACTTTGCAGCAACTTTGTCATGAGCCTCTATCAAAGACTGTGGCAGGAAAAAAGTAGAACAGGGGAAAAACATTACAGACAGAATTAAGAGGAAAACCTTATTCACAATCACTGGATTAAATATGTATGGTTACTTTCTGTGCCCACCACCAAACGCGCAATAACTGCTACAAAGGATGACTGCCAATGCAACATGCATTTGATTTATTACCATGAAACAGTGAAGAGGTAAATCACTTTACTGTGCACTTTCCTTATGAAGACAACCGTTTTATCACTGCATTGACAGATACATAATTGATATTGAGAGAAGATAATCAACCTTATTCTTACCCTAGCAGCCACAACCTAGAGTTAGCATGGGTCAGAGACTACAAACTGCATCAGTGAATATTTACTGAAACAGTAGGTGACACTTTTCTCCCCGGTCTTTACCCGCATAACTCAGCCTGCTATTGGCCCAAGGAAATACACCCCCACCCTCCCATGTCGCAGCTTGTAAGTGGTTGAGAATATAAAGGACGACATGGGAGCAGAGCTGCCACCACTTAAGAATATTAACCAATGGTTGGGTGCGACAGGCTCTGACATCCATTCCCACACAAGCTAGACCATTCAATCTACAAATCTCCCATTTAACCACAGACACCAATTGTGTACAAGAAGAATGATGTCTTAGATACCTTAAAGTTTGGCTCCTGCAGGATTTTCAGAAGCTCAGCAGCTGCAGCATCTTTTTCAGGCATGTTCTGAAGGGAATCCAAGATCTCTGTGACCAGCTGGACATTATCATCCCGCACAGCTCTTAGCTTAACTTCTTCAAGACGCTCATGAGCCTATAAACACAAACACAACAACAAAACAATGACCAGTTTATCCGGCTGTCTGCTGAGAGCATGGAGCAGTGAATACAATGACGCTCAACCCCCAGTGTCGCTGACTAGTGTACACACACTGTATGTCAGATTAAAGAGGTCAGACACTGTTATTATACCAACAACTCCATACACCCAATGTAGCAGGTAATACAATAACCAAAGAAAGCAGTGCTCCATTTCCGAGAAATGAGGACAAGAGCTTGCCTTAGTGACAGGTTTTCTATAGAAGGGAATCTATTAATAGATTTGGTAGATGGACCATGTGACCTCAATCTGCATTGGAGATTTATTTCTGTTATGCAAGCAAATTGTTCTTCATGCTGTCAAACTATTTTAGCTATGTGGAATCATTGATTTAACTCCTGTTAAAAAAGGAACATTTCTATGTCAACTTAAGCTAAAGTCAAGTCATTAAAATAAATCTGTATTCTGTCATAGAAAATGTCATAACAAAGTCATTGTATAGTATGATAATATATATATGTATCTATATTTAACCTTCATTTCCTGTGGCTAACAGATACATTTGCTGCTCTCATATCTAGTGTGTGTGTGTGTGTGTGTGTGTGTGTGTGTGTGTGTGTGTGTGTGTGTGTGTGTGTGTGTGTGTGTGTGTGTGTGTGTGTGTGTGTGTGAGTAAATGTTCTACCTTTGCCAGGGAGCGGACAATTGGGCTCTCCATGATGCCTCTGAGGAAAATGAGGTCAATATCTTTGGCTCCTGAGCCCGAAGGCAGGTCTTTCAGGTTGTCCAGTACCTGCTGCATTGCTAAGAGAAGAAAAAGAAACTTCAAAGATTGAGCTGACAGAATCTCAACTGCACCCTTTACTACTTTCGAGCTTATGAGCTTTAAGAATGCGGGCAGAAATGTTAGAGACAAACAAAACTCATAGCCAGTAAAAATGCAAATGTAAAACAAAACAATGCGGCTATAATAAGAGCTTACAAAGCCAGAACAATAAGTAGGCAGTCATGAATGCGCCAATTCAGAGAGAAGATCCCTTATTTCCATTGCAGCAGAAAAAAGCACGCAGTCACAAAGGAATTGTTCTACTAACAGAACTGCATTGTAAACTCTGACAGTACGCAGCAAAAAACTGAAGCCCACGTTGCTGACGAATACAGACAGTTTTTCAAATATAATGCTTCGATAAAATGAAAAATTGCCTTCTTTACTTCCTGGGAATTATTATTTCATTATAATAGAAACAGTCATGCAATGTGTTGTTTTACTTTAGGAGAATACGAAATGTCTGTGCAGTCACTGTGTAAGCCAAACATATTGCCTGTTTTGTGAGTATTTTCTGTAAAAAAAATTGAGTTGTGGTTATTGTGAAATAAAGAGGGACACATGTAAAAGTTCAGAGAACACACAACTATCTCTGGGCAAATTTGAATAAAATGTCAAATCTTGGATACAACAGTTCCCGTGCAAACAATTAGTTAGGACTTTGTCTTTGACTTCTTACCTTTGGCAGACTGTGCATTGGCCACAGTCATGTTTAATAATCCTCTGCTCAGGACGGTGAAACTCTCAACTGCCTGCTGACAGAACCCAGAACAACTGGAGGGCTAAAAAGAAAGCGCACTCAGGTCAGTATACTGTGTGCTCAGATCACCATACTTTACAAACCATGTCATGAAATAAATGAAGCTGAAATGACTAACATCTAGCTGTTAGAACATAAGTAGATAGTATGAATGCACGAGAGGCACCATAACATAGAAAACATGTGTTTGTCTTCCTGTTTCATGCACTTGTTAGCACAGAGAGCTCTTGTGAATTGAGGGAATGAGTAAGAGGTCCATTGAATGACAAAGGATGAGTCTCTAGTCCTTCTGGCTAAAGGTTGTGCCAGCCACACACACAGGGAGGCCCCCGGGGAATCTGTTCAAACACGATCTCCAAACAGAGTGAGGCAAAAACAGCACTACCAATGGCTAAGTGAGTAGGTAGACAAACAGAAGAATGGACTTTTTGAGCATAGGCCCCATCACCTCTCAACAGTAAACTGTATTAACATCATGATTGCAACAGTGTACAAAATGTCAACGAAGACAGCAAAAACTCAAATGATAATCCAGAGCAAAAAAAGACAAGAAGGGCACAAACTCACCTATAAACTATATTCAAATCATCAGTGCAGCACTCAGACACAGGTTTCTTACAAAACACACATCTGGTACCTCTGGACTAAAGGGAAAGTAGGAAAATCATAAACATAGAAATATTATTATTGTATCATCGAGTTGTCCAAGAAAACCTAAAAACCCTTAATGACAAATGCTGCTCATTGTGGTAAGTAAAGTCCTCCCTACCTTAACAGTATTTGGTTGTTTTTAGTTAGGTGTTTTGTATGTTGTTAATGTTTTTACATACAATTATTATATATTTTTTATCTAGATAATGTGTTAACAGAGCTATATCTTCAATACTTTCTGCTTGCTTAGTGTAGTGATCCCTATTATCAAGCCTCTATTAGCTTATTAGGGTGTTCCTTTACGCATATCGTCATTATGTCTTGTAGTTGTATTTTAACTATTTTTGAATAAAATAATAAACTAAATATAAATTTCAAAATATCAATGTCTATCAGCTTCAAAAAACCAACAACAGTGGGGCTTTAACTTCAATGTAAGATTTGTCTATGTGATAGTCTCTTCTGTGTTACTGGGTAGGAAGGCAAACTGCAAGTTAACACATTACATACAAATAGGTGAAATGGAAGGAGTACTAGAACACAGCTAAATTATCAAGACTGGGGTGTTTACATTTTTAAAAACTGAGAGGTTAGACGCCCCGAAAAGTATATTGCATTTTCAACCCACTTCTAGCTTATCACAATGTTCATAAATGAGAGCCAGTAGAGTTGCTATAGAGACAGTTAAACCGCACAGGAGGAGCAGCCGGGTGTAGTGACGTGAAGGCTCTGTACGCATGGTAGCAGATAAGTTAATAAATGGTATATACATTTGTTTTCCTGTCATGTAATAAGACTGTAGTAACTTAAAGTGGACTTACAACAAAAAAGGCAGCCTCCAAGAAGCGTGTTCGCTGCAGTGATTTGCTGTCAAGCTACATGCACACTGGGCACGTGTAACGTTTACCACTTTCAATGTGAGGTAACTTAGCCAAAAACGACAACAAGCCATGTGTAGCTAATTAGCGCTGGTAAACACCGATGTTAGCGTTAACGAACAACATTGCGATGTTATTTTCACCATGTTGAACTGCAGCTACGTGGTGCCTCCACTAGTGCCCGTCCCGTACCAAGTTAAGGCTAGCCATTACTAGTTTGTACCTCATCTGAATGCAAGTTAGCAATGCTAATTGTTGCTAGCAAACACTGAATAGCCTTTCCATGTTGCACGTTAAGTTTCTTTCAGACTGACATAATGCTACCATAAACGAGCAAAATTACCACTGCTACACTGTCTGTTAAATGTTTCAATGTGAAGTGATTCTAGCGTTATAGTTAACCAGTCATTAGATAGTTACGTTAGCTAATATCATGTGGCTCAGAATAGCTAGCTAACGTTAGCTGGTCGTGAGAACCGAGACACTACAGGGTCCCATGGTGAGACCCCTCAACGTTACTCAATTGTCTGTTGAAATGAATGAATGATACATTACCTAATTTATCCATTACCATCCAGTCACGCTTTCATGCTTCCCTTCTACAGTTTCTTAATTCGCACACCACTTGCGCAATAAATCGTTAGTGCATTTCCAGCCTGCGTTCCTTCCCTCAGTTCCCCGTCCACACAGACAGTGATGTGCTAATGACATCCTATCCTATGCCGTTACATTGGAATCCTGCTCAACCCACCCATACATTTACTCTAAACCTTATGTATAAATAACAGTAGTTGACAAAAGGTGTAACTTTATTCAATATTGTTCTCCCTATCACATGGAACGACCCCAAACAAAATGTGAGCTTTGATTTTAGCCTTTACTCTCTGCAATATTGTGAGTTGACACCTCAGTAGTTTGTTAACCATAAATACAAATTTAGGCTAGCTATTTAAACTTTAAATATCTATTTGTGAATAGAATATGTACCAAAATGGTAATAGAGAGCTTTTACTATATTGTTCGTGTAAGCATTACATTTTTTCTCACTGGCAAAACTTCAAGCATCATATCAGTGCCTACAATTGCATAGCCAACAACATATTTAAGAATTAAACTTTTAAGAAACACTTACCCCATGAGGAACGTGTAGCCTACTGTATTGTACATTTCTACCATAGCCCTTGTGATACCATCCCTACATCTGGCTTAATTTCTACATCAGCATGCAGCAACAACAGATTTCCAATTCACCAAATCTGGTAAATCTGCTGCACTGGAGCTTCTTTGAAAACCCAGAGCTTTCATATAGTTACAGAACGCCAGTCTCATGGACCGAGTTAACCAGAGTTGTGCTGCGTGATGTATCCAGGTCACTTGATTGGATTAAACTGTTAATCTATTTTCAGGCAAGGTGGAGCCACATCTCATCTGGCTTGAAAGAAACCAGTCAAATAAATGCAACACGGTGGTGTGTGAAATTAACAGTTAATTTGTATTTTACTTTCCCTAAAAATATAACATTAACAACAGTCATGAGTTATGAGCTACATGCCGAGCTTGAAAATGTTAAGAGATACATGTTCACCAGTAGGCAGCACTGTTACTCCATCAGAAAATGACACAAACGACGTTGCTCAACATACTGACACTAGAAATACAAGAAATGCAAGGTAGTACTACTGAGTGTTAATCAACATTACAGACCAAACAAGTTACGCAACACAATTTTCATTCCATGCAGTCCAAATTGATTTCATGTGGATGGAGCAGCTTTGTCGTAAAATCCGCCTGGACATGACAGCTCCAGCAGCATCACCACAGTGGCAGCCCATCATACCTACAACACGAGGAAGTGAAATCAAATCTTTGTTTTCTGACAGACTTTAAAACCCATGTTAGATGTATTTCTGTCCATATTCACATACGAGAGGAAGACCGTAAAATACAAATAAATGAAATCTAATACCACCACTAAATACAAACCAAAACAATTCCTTAACAAAGTGTTACCAGAAACATTTCAGCTTTAGCTTCAAAATAATTATGAATGCACATTAATTACTTAATTAATTATTTATTACTTAAGCGTCTTTGAGCATTAGGAAAAGCGCTATAAAAATCCCATGTATTATTATTATTATTATTATTACATTGCTGGTGTATGGAACATCACTAGATTGCAGGTTTGTAGTTTGTAGTGGCAATTTCTTATTTTACCTTATATGTTCTAACACTACTGTACCATTTCCTGATATATGCTGTTTTCTGTGCATACTCTCATGAGGGTTATTATTCTTAAGCGCTTCAAGGTCACAGAGCTGATTTGGCAGACTATGTTGAAACTACTCCTCTTCACACAAAGTTTGAACTTCCATATTCTGATAACCATTATGCTTTCTACAGCTCAAAGACACAGGTGTCTAATAACAATATGAGACATCCGTGTGAAAGCAGATTTCTGAGGCGTTCCGCCTACTGTAGCTACACAAAAACTCTGTCTGCCCGCCCTAACTTGTATATAAGCTTTGCTATTCTGTGACTATTGCGCACACTCCTGCAGACTACCCTGTACTCTGTGAGACTTGTGCCTTCGAGGCGCCTCGAATAAAGATCCAGAAAGACAACTCTGTTTGTTTCACCAGTTTATTGATTGATCATTCTAATTGTATTTCTCCACAGTATTGACTAGGTCTAAGATTTCCATAACAAGTTATATAAACTCATATTGTATCAGGCAATAGCATACAGTATTTTGGATAAAACTGATAAAGACATAACAGATTATTTGTAAAAGAAATTAAGTGATTTACCTGCCATAGTTAGATCCTGGAAAACTCTCTGAGCTCTCCCTCACCAACACATCTGAAAATACAGTATCTGGGGTGTCACGTTTCCCGTACCTATGCACAACAAAATCAAGTAACACAGTCATATTTAATTACATGTTCTTTTAAAATGTATTATTGCTACAGTATGTTATAGAAACGGAATAACTGACCTCTGTCTCGTAATGAGATTGATGTAGTGTCTTAGTGCAGAATAATATTTGGCGATCTCATCAAGTGGGGCGCCTTCTCGGGGGCTGACAGGCTTGGCTGGATACGCGTTGATGCCAGAGTGAACACAAGTCAGCAGGCAGAGAGCCAGCGACATCACAGTGCTGGAGCAAAACCTGGATCACAGTAAAAAGACATAAAAAACTAAATGTCATTCAGCAATTTCACAAATCAGAAGTAGAAGCCACCTATTGGACTGATCAAATAATATAAATTATTTAAGAACAAAAAAAGAATTATTCAACAATGTAAAAATGGCCAAGAAGAAGCAGCTTTATATTGGATACAATATCCAATATAAAGCTTTTATGGCAGCTACACCATAAAAACTGCCAGATCCAACATTAACTACTGACATTCAATTTACAAAATGTGCTTTAAAAGGAAAAGGTAGGAAACAAAAATTGCTTACATTGTCGTGCAACTCTTGGAAATTCTGCTGTAGTCGGTTTTCTTGCTGGTCAAGGCTCCTCTGGCAGATTTCCAACATTGCCTGTGTTTTATACAGTGTGTCGAATGGGGAGGGGGTGTCATCTGATTCACTTTTAGGGTACTCCTGAGAGATATCTACTGCTTCATTAGTTTAGTAATTACTGATTGCCGAAGCAGTGAAACAAATGTAGATAGTCTGTAACAACATTGTAATCAAAACATGTAAGTGTTCACAGCATTAGATTAATTGAAATATTTAATATTTTACTTGGAAGGTTACGTTTTGTTATCAATATATTCAAATTAACTGCATTTATAATAATCTTGCAGAAGGCAATATGTCTGCCTTTAGGATACTAATGTATGTTTTTCAACATGATCAACTCTGCAGCAAACAATGAGTTGAGTTATTCATTCATTTTCAAAGGCACACACAACTAATTAAAATACATGTAAAATGTAGTTTGTTTTATCCCTATTCATTCTTGACTTTACATCAAATAGGGTGGCCTTGAATGTTTGAAGGGTATAAAGGTGTACCCTTGCAAATTCCGTTTTCTTCCAAAAAGAAATGTGAAAGACAAAGTATAATCATTTGCAAAGTAGTGATAAAAGCAGAGACCAAACTATATTAATTTAGAGTGTCCTTTTAAGAGTCACAGCCAGCATGAAGCATCTTCATAAAACCTGTGATGTGTTGCTGATGACGGTCGGCTGTTTCACATTAACTTGATATATACTCCCGAACCATTGACCGCTGTGAAAGTGCATATGAGAACTATGGAAAGACCATGCGATAGCTTGACCCCAACGGGGCTTTAATGAGTTAGCTACCATTGAAAAGTGAACTATTCATTTAGCATCAATGCACAAAGGATAGCAACATAGTGAAGCAATGAGGAACCCTACCAACACTAAAGGAATGATATATCATTATAATACGAGATTGTAAACCAAGCTCTATGCGCTCAATGATCAATATCTAAATGATTTACTCCAAGGTATATATGTTTTCCTATATATGGACATTTACTTAATTAAAAATGTAACTTGTCCTTTGAGGATTTAATGAATCACCACAAAAAAGTGGGTTTGACAACATCACTACCCATTCTTCATTCATCAACCATTCTTCTTTCGAAAATAAATACAACAGAAACGCTTTACATGTTACGGGGGAAGAAAAATAATAAGCTTGATTAAAGCAAATTTCACTTCTCTTCCAAAGAAAATTTCAATGAGAAAGTATATATATTGGCAAAGTAGTGATAAAAGCAGAACATTCAGAGTGTCCACTTAAGGTTCATAGCCATCATTACAGCTCTCAATAAAACCGATGATGTGTAACTTTAAATGGCTGATGCCGGTCAGCTGCTTTTTACATAAAGTTTAAACATGTTGGGAAGTATGATGTTTCAGAGGAACGCAAAGGTGGGGTCTGCAACAGGAAACAAAGACATTAATTAATTTAATTATGCATACATATTCTGAAAGGTAGAAAAGGAAAATGTAGTCCTTCTTAACTCTACTTAAACGTTAGCATTTTAAGTTAAACATGAAAAAGATTGGAACACGGTTGTATTAAGACACTACCTAAACTAAACCAGCAAGAATAGCTACAAATTACACCAAATCATACAAAATAGGTTAGTCAATCACTCAAACCCAAAGATTTCCAACTTCAGATTGATAGAGCACAAAAAGCTTTCAGCCCCTAAATGGTAAGATTACTTTAATAGCAACTATCTTTTTTGAAGGGCACTCTAGGGGAATTTGACAGTAGAATGGTGCCTTCATTTCCTGACAGTACACAGGACAGTCTTTGTAGGGAAGAAAACACATTTCTTTAAGCATCAAGGGTTTGCATTTGAATAGACAGAACAAAGCAAAATATCACTCACAATCTACCCTGTTGATAGTCAGTACAAATCTGTTAATATAAAGGTCCTAACATTTTGGGAAAGCAAAGGAAAAAAACGATCAAAAATGTAATTCATTGGATATGTTGTGGAAAATATAATTCATCCTGTTCCTCTGTAACCTTGAGTTCTTTCACATGACGAGATCAAAGAGTAGAACTATTACAATATGCAATACCACTAGGGGTAATACATGTTCTAAGAACAATGGGGGATGTGCTGTATGGATAAATGGCAATAATTAATGCTATAATTAAATACTTAGTCGCATCAGCTTGCACAGTCACCTACTGTAAAAGAAGGAACAGGTGCATAATGCACAGAGAGCCTTTTAAGTGCCATCTCTGATACGTTAATGTGATCTCTGGTATTACTCCTTCCCTGAGAGAGCACCACACGGTGCCAACTCACCAGAAGGACATAGATTCATATAAAGGAACATAGATATCCACATACTGATTTTATTCCACAAAAATGTTTTTAAGTAGGGAATTGAAGTTGGAGTCTTGGCTGGTAAATTATTTATTTACGGTCAAAATATGTATACTTTTTTGTCCTTTTGTCTATATTATGTGGTTGTACTGTATATATGAAATGTATTAAGTGCAAACAAGTGCCAGCGAAATAAATGTTTTGTGCCTCCCAATGTTCGTCATACAGCAATAAATCTACAATGCAAGACACTGTGCTACTGCTGTTTTCAAACGCTGACTACTCTCCCTCAATCTCCTCTATCATAGAATATATTAACAGCATGGCCATTAATGGCTACACAACAGCGGGTAAAAGGACTGCAGCTAATGAGAACATTAGCCCATGAAGAAACGTTTGAGTCTAACAGAACCAATCTTTTTTTCTTCCACTCGTTTCAATTGTTTCTTTAGAGCCATTTTGTTAATCCACCAGAAAGTAGATGGTTTAATAGTTTGCGAGAGGAAAGGTCACAAAATGAATTGCATTAAGAGCATTGCATTCATTAGTTTTATACAATCTCACACGTGCTACTAATACCAATAGTTATTTGACATTCTGTCTTTAGTTAAACTTTGAATATTTTAATTTTGAGTCAATTTTAACTTAAAGTCCAAATCATTCTTGGTTAGTTTTTGATGTGTTTAAAATCCTATGGCAGGATTCAATCATGTTAAGTTTTCATTGAGTCTTTTTTTACTTTCAGACCATATAAGTACAAACAACACGACAGAAAGTCACTAAAACATTCAAACACTCAGTCCAGTCAGGCTCTGTGTAGTTATCTCGCTTCATTACATTTTTACATTTAGCTAATGTTCTGATCCAGCATGACTTAAAACAAGTAATTGAAACGGAGCGGTCATTTGCAAGGAAGTGTTAATTAAGGGTGTGTGGTGTGGTGTGGTGTGGTGTGTGTGTGTGTGTGTGTGTGTGTGTGTGTGTGTGTGCACACGAGTGTTTGGATCTGATTCTCCTTAGACATACTTGTGACATCATGACAGACCCTAAAAATATTTGTAGAAACCACAGTGATGGAATTCTTAAAATGTTCACCCAACAATGTTGTAGCTCGATCGATGCACACCATAAAGGTTTTTTAGAATAAAACAAAGCATGGTATNGGAATATTTGTTTTTTATCTCCAAAAACGTAATTTAAACAGCAAACAAAAAAAAGAATGTTCATGGGTTCATTCTTTGCCATGAGTAGCCTACTTTTAGTTTTAGTTTAGTTTAATATGTAAAATTCACAACTTTGTATTGAAAAAACCTGTAAAAATGTATATTAAAGGTGGGGTATGTAATTTATTTCAGAAACACTTTTTGTTATATTCCATGGAATGCTCTTAACATCCCGATAGCAATGAATATATTAAATGCTTTGACAATAAATACATCAAAAAATGCCATCTGTGGAAGCCGTAGCACTATAAAAAGTACGACCAATCATTTTAGCCGGCCCGGCTAAAATAACTGGATGGCCTACCTGCCTGTCAGCCTTCCATCTGTGCACAACATAGACTGTGTGCACAAACTTATCTCGTGCCCTCATTGGTCATGTGCGCGTTCGTGTTTGTTGGAGGAGGGGCTCTGTAAGGAGATCTGAAGGAAGAGGCAGATTTTTTCTGGTTGTGTACTTTCAATTTCTAGCGCACTCGAGCTGGTTTCTCCAAAATTACCTATCCCACCTTTAATTGAAAAGTATCTAGAATGGTATTAAAATAATGTATTGTTAACCATCACAATATCTAAAGACATACATATTTTATGAGCAGACTCAAATTATTCAAACATAATTACTTTATTTACAAATGCGGTAAAACAAATGTGTATACAATGAATCAATGTGGTGGGGACAGTGAGCCCTACAGTTTATCTGTTTGAGAGATCAATCCATTTATCAATTCCAAATACAAAACATGTTGTCTTTTTGACCAAATATGACTTAAGTGACAATAAAGTTGCTTATTACAGGGATAGAGGAGGCTGCATCTAAAGTCACAAAGAAGTAGTCAAGTTGGTTTAAAGTCAAGTCACAACTTAGATGATTTGTCACTTTGTAACTTTCCCATCATATATAAAGTCTTCCGGTAGGGTCTCCGTGGGCATGCTCTTCAGCTGCTCATCATACTTGCGGAGAGTCCAGAGTTTCTCCAGTTCAAACACTTCTCTGCTCTCTGGTAGCATGAAGTGGACAACCATGTTCCCTGAGACAGAGAAAGGAGCAGAAAAGTGAACACCAAGAGTAACTCTATCGACACTCCATTTTGTATTAACTGTCTAAAGTAGATATTATAAAATAGGATCTCTTTGTTTAACATACCAAAGTCAATACACATCCAGTCTTCTGCATCCTTTCCTTCTATCTTGACATTCGGTGCTCCCTCTTTCTTTAGAAACTTGTACTGTTGGAAAATCATGCATTGTTTAGGTTTCAATAACAAATTGCAGATAAAAACATTTATAAGAATGCAATGAGAATATAAATGTTAGTTACCACTTTGATGGCATAAAGAGCCATGGCACGGAGGTGTCTCGGGGATACACCACTGACAACAATAAAGTACTCTGAGTATGTGATCTGCTCTGGTACTTTAATCACACAGATGTCCACAGCATTTTCCTGACGCAGTAGAGAGACCAGTACATCAATGGTAAACTTCTCTGGAGAACCTGAAGAAAAAACAAGGATGACAAATATTGTCATACTTAAAACAAGGTTAAAAGGTTGCTCAACAGTAAGTGAACGCAATATTATATCTTTATGTTGTCTTGCATGATATTGCAAAAGTATTAAATAATTCAGTCATTTGCTATCCAAACTGTATTGGAGTTGTGTAATGTTATATTCCAGATTTATCTGTCAATCAATTCCAATCTGTATCTATTTATCTGTCTTGTGAAAAAGCAGTAAATACTCACTTTTAAGATAAAATCATAAAATGATTGAACAGATTTCTCGACAAATTACTTCATGATTGATCGATTGACAATTATGTGTCCATTCATTTCTGTTCATCGACTAACAGTGATTATTTTTTCAACTCTAGTTTTATTAAGCCATCATACTGTTAAACAAGGAAAGGTTGACCGTGATCCAATTTAACAAGCTGGAACAAACAAAACCTTGGGAGTTTAGCTTTCCATTATCTTTAACTACATTATGAACAGTTAATTATCTATCTATTGATGCGTTTACTTGTCACTCACGTTAAGGATTTCACCTGCCGTTACTTACTTTGATTCAGTGCACTGCTGCCCCTCTCCATCTCCTGTGATTCCTCTCGAAATACGCCAGTGCTTTTCGTTGATTCATCGCTTTCTGTACAAATCTCTGAGTATAATCTTTTTGTGTCTAAATTGAGTGTGGATACGTGATGTCTGTGCTGACATGAGGGTACATTTGTTGTGAAAAGTGGAGGCAAAAACAAGTCTTTACGAGATTTGGGGACCGAACAGACGCTTCTTAAAACGCCGGTGCGATCCAGTAAAACGCTACTTTTAAATACTGAGATTAGTTTCTTAGACCGAGTGAGAATATTCATGATTTTAACTTAAACTACATCACAGCACACACGAGCATGTAGGCAAGAAGCTAAAACAGGAAGTGACCTTGGATTTTGATTGGTTGGTACGGCTTCTTTGTTGGTCCCTGGCCTCAGGTAAATGAAGAGCACCCCCTATCGATGACAGATGGTATGGACCCCAGAACATAAAATGGGTCTGCCAATTTATATAATCCATAATCCATAATCGATGGCAAATTGGAATTAAGAGACACGCATTAGATTACATTTTTACGTTTATTTCTGTAGGAAAAGTGCAGGAATGAAAAATATATCGTTTTACAAAATCAATACCTTTGCCCTTTATTGGACTTTCTTTATAAAATTGTAAACATTCTCTAATGTCAGATAATCCACATTAATTCCACCTGAGATACTGTATAATTAAAATACCCAGTACATTGTCCCATTAAAAACAGAAAATTAAGTATGTAAACAAAACATTGTCATGCAAGTATAGATCAGAACAATGTCCCTTTTTGTTCATTTTTGTTCCCTTGGACTCCGTTTTCTCGCCGGGTCATCATTAATCAGCACAGTCAGAGTCCATAATTACATTCAGTCTCAAGCCCACAGGAATATGGTCCGTAAGGCCAGCCAGCTGGGTTATAAAGGTCAGCGCCTCAATTTCCTAGTTGGAGACAAAGAGATTGTGTTTTTGTTAATGCTTTTATTAACTTGCAGTTTAAGATTTTATATAAAGTACTGACTGAACATTGTTTTGCCATAAGTAATTGTTTAATGAATTTGATGTAGCATCTAACATATTTGTTCCTTCAAGAACAGAAGAAATAGGAGGAAGAAAGAGAAGAAGGAGTAGGAGAGATTGTGAAAAACACACAGGGTCACGTACTGTTCGGCAGTGCTTTGAAACGGAGCTCTCGCGGTATAGGATGTAGTCGATCCGACGTCCGATCCACGGCTGGTTGGACTCAGGGTAAACCAACGGGAGGTTCTTTGCAGGAACGGGACGGGAGATGTACTGCTTTCTTAGCTCTTCCATCTCTAAGGTTCTACACACATAAACAGAGAAGACAAAATGAAGCTTCAGCAAATAAAAAGTGAGAAAGGAGTTATGTTCATGTCCCATTAGAAGTGCTGTGCAGTGCAGAAGCTGGAGAAAGTGGAACTGACTTTACCTTTGTAGTTTTTCTGGGGTGTTAATGTCATCTTCATACAATGTGGGCTGCTCCAGCAGAGTGCCTTTAGATGCAAACAAATTAAATACCAATTCAATTATTTGTCTTGTCTTGTAGTAGTGTACTGTAGTCTAATGTTTTGAAATGGTACGCACCAATGACCCAGGGCTTCTCTTTTCCAGGCCCTGCCCTGCATGGATCTCTGTATTGCTCAAACAGACAGTGATTCTGTTCCAGGTGGTCATCTAAAAAAAAAAAAACATTAAACACATATAGCATATATAGTATACAACAAAAATAATACAAAAATATTCAAAGTCGCACCAGGTGAGCAGTTGTCAAAATTCAGATCTCCACAGAGCACATCAAAAGCAACATCCTCGTCAGGGAATGTGTTGGCAGCTTGGAAATCGCCAATCCACTTGGTAACCATGTTCAACTGCTCACAGCGAATTTCTCCTTCACCTAATGAAAGAAAACACAGACCAGTTATCACGCTCTCTTCTTAACTTATTGTCTTTTAAAGCAAATGCCAATTTTTTTATTATTCTAAGAGCAAATCAGATAAATGTACTTGCCTTCTGGTGCATGAAGATGTGTGCAGTTAAAATAGCCAACCACTCTCTTCTGTTTCGAACTCTGCCCGATTAGCACCTACAATTTTCAAAAACAAGCATTAGATCTATATTCACTGTGTTCATATTGACAAAAAAAATGAATAATGACTTAAATTCCACAAAACAAGAAGGACAACTATAATAATTAATAGTGGCTTTAATAACATTATTAAGAGAGATACCTTAGCAGAAAGGAGGCCCTTGGCAGCCAGTGCATCTTCCCCCCTGCTGTTAGGGAAGCAGTGGTACTGGGCCTCCAGCACAGGGAACCGGCTGGCTAGGAACAGGCCGCTGTTGAGGAACTTGAAAGAGGAACATCTGCATGGTGGCTGGCAGGCATACACACCAACGTCATACAGTATGTGTCCAAACACGGGTCTGAGTGCTTGAGTGAGTTTCTGTGCCGCCCTCTTATCAAACACCTCTTCCAGGCACAGTATGTCCACATTGGCTGGGAACAATGTCGACACCTCCCATGGTACATCGCCCTTCTGGCCGAGACCCTGGGAGAGCAAAGCTCGGGGAGCACTGCGGTGACCCCGCTGGTTGGAGTTTTGATTGGAATTGGAAAGGTGAGACGGTGAGTTGTCCAAGGGCTCTTTTGTATCATCAGAGGGCACACAGACCACTTGACTATTGGACTGTGGGATTGAAACCTGTACTTCAGCTGAATTGGAATGATTTACTGGGGACTGCGCTTGTCTTTCAGTAGCCCCGTATGAAGAGGAGTTAGATGCAGGGAGTATGCTGTTTGAGGGGCTGAGAGTACCACAGCTGCTGGGAGAGTCAACAAAGATACGGATATCGTTCCGACACACACCGTGCACAATGTGCTGACCAATAGCAGCTGCCCTCCGCTGAGTGTGCCCCAGGTTGTTAAAACGAGCAAGGCCGTCAGGCAACAGACAGAGGTTGGCTGTGGCAAATCCAAATGATGCCTTTCCTACCAGCTCGAATCCCCTGTGTGTCTCCCTCTCTAGTGAGGATGGGGGCTCTCTATGGTAGCGAAAGGGCCTGCGACAGGCCTGAACAGGTGCCCAGAGAATAAATCCCAATAAGGCGAATGGAGCTGCGAGGAAAAAAAGAATGAAAAAGATAATGAAGCCGAAGAAGACCTTGAGGGGGTTGAGGTAGCATTCCTGTTCCAGTCGCTGAGTTTGTTCCAGGGTGGTGGACTTGCACACAGCAATGAGACGATCGAGAAACCAGAAGCAAGGCAGGATGAGTGCCCATCCCACAGCATGGATGCCTGCAACAAACCCATTAGGAAATGGAGAAGCCTTCAGGGCCATGCCTATGCGCCTTTTCTAAGCAACAATCAGGAAAAGCAACATGGGGTCTTCACTATTCTAAACACGTTCCCGATCTAGTCTCATTCTGGTGCAAAGACTCCCTCATTGGCTCCTAAAACAAGAAAAAGAAATAAAAATGTCATGGCATGGCTCTTACAACTCTTGCATCTCCACTATGCGTTATCAGGACTAACTGGCTTTCATTTCAACATTGACTTCATGCCCAAACATGCAGTTGGGGAAACATGTGACAACAATTGACAGCTGGACTGACATCAGAACAATACAGTCAGGTGCAGGGGGGTGGCCAGACCAGCTTAGTGGAAGCTTATGCAGTGAATGAATCATAATCACTTTTAAGGAGGCAAAGAGAAAAGCATGGTGAAAACAGCCTATAATACCACTGTCATAATCTGCAATGTTGCCACTGCAACATGAACCTGTCTGAACAAGCACCCCACCCTTGTCTACAAGTACAGAATCATTATGAGTGTGTCAACAAAACATTTTTCTTATCTTGTACTTTCATTAAAAAAAATATTTAATCCATTTCTAATCTGATGTACATGTATTTTAGAAATGACAATATGATATTTTCGCATCTGATACAATTTACGGTGGAAAAAACGACCATTATGTACAAAATGTACGCCCTGTTTTATTGTGGATATGCCCTTTAACTTATATTGCAAAACTCTGACTAACACACTGGACAAAAAAACGACACAATACAACAAGGAAATTACAACTCTCACATCGCCTCACACAAAGATCCTTGTCAAGCCGGATATCATCACTTTGTTATGTTGTTGTATTGTGTAGGGAACAGCAAGGGATGTGAGCTTTCAGTCTCACATGTAAGTAAGGGAGTTGGGTCTCTCGGGAATCATACTCGGATTAATTGTGTGCAAGAATGCTAAGCTAATAGTTTCACTTAATAAACGATTCAGAAACACGTTCAAATCTACAACGTAAATGCGTATGACCGCATTACGTTGGTTGGTCATGATAGCACACGGCTATTGTAACCGCAGACTTACTACATGCTTTAAATAGTCTACGTGCATTTAAGTCATCACAAATGAAAGCTGTCACCTGCCCTGTTGCACAGCTAGCTTAAGCACTCGGCTAACGTGGCAGCCAGATGGTTTTACCTTACCTTGGCACGAAAACTGTGACAGTCCGTCTGATGAACCCAAACAGCAAACCATCTACTAATTAATTAATTGTACTACATGTATTTATTAAGTTTTCACATGTTCAAATTAATATATAAATTAGTCAAAGACAGCCGGTTACTGTAGTGGTTCTTTTTGACATAAACCCCTCTGCTCTCACCGGATCATCACACTGGCTTTATTAGGCCACGCCCCGATGACGTAGCCATGGTGTCGGGTCTGGCACGTGATCTTTACTTGAGGCGACTTCATGGGAATCTTTCTTTCTTTACTGTACTTAATTACAATTAATTTGAAGATACTTGTACTTTACTTGAGCATTGCCATTTTATGCAACTTTTTACTTCTACTCGTAAATAGTGTACTTTTACTCAATTTATTTAGTACCTTTAGTTACTTTACACATTTGGATTAATAACATGAAATATAATTATCACTTAAATAGGACTAAAGGTACTAGTACCTTTATCACCTTTAGTACCTAGGACTTGAGTTACAACTGGAGTAAATTCACAAGCTACCCTGCGGTATACAAAGTCATTAAAGTTAGCTACACCTATACCAGCTGTGATAACAACATCAATATGTATATATGATGAATTGGAAATGGGGGACCCTGATGTAAACAAGACGAAAGTCTTTCTCTGGTCTGCATCCCCTTAACAATTGTATGTTTTGAGCTGTACTGTACTGTACCCAATATACAAGCTGTTAATAAACTTTTCAATCAATCAATCAATCAATACATCATTAATTATAATCAAAATGTATGATATATATTATTCTGAAATTGACCAATTTGCATAATAAGTACTTTTGGTACTTTAAGTATATTTTGATGCTCATACTTTAGTACTTTTACTTGAGTAATTTTTTGAATGCAGGACTTTTACTTGTAACAGAGTATTTTTACACTCTGGTTTTTCTACTCAAGTACAAGATCTGAGTACTTCTCCCACCCCTCTTACAAACTATGAATATTTCTTTCATTCATAACTTTCAAACAAAAAATGCCATGACTTCTGGACAGTCACCAGAGTTGCACACAACAGTTGAGCATACAACTTGATTTGGTCTGCATAGGCCTATAAACAAAATAAGAGCATTTCAGTTCTAAAAAAAGGAAATATATATAACTATTTTCAAGGGTATTTTAAAATTATTAATTTAAGTACAAAACATGTTTACAATAAGTAAGCAATTGAAGGGCTTTACTCTGATATTTAAAAATGTGCAGTATATCAGAATGTATAGGAATATGTAACTGCAGAATTAATGATTATTTCACTTTCTAAAACAATTAGATGCTGTAGTGTAGTCGAAGAAAAGGAATGAATGTTATTATGGTTTGTCCCCTAAAAAGATATGTGTCCAACCCTCGACTCATCAGTTGTCAACTAAACATTATATTTCCAAATGCAGAATAGCTTGGTTTCAGGCCTCTCCATTGTAGCTCACATTACCCATAAACCTAATGACAATTACATTTGATGATCAGGTTAGCACCGTGACATTCAATACACCCTTTAGCAGGCATCAATGTTTCATAGACTTTTTCTTCACGATCTAGAATGTCAGTGTTTTGTGTGTGCACAACATCATAGCCATACAACATTATTGTGTCTTATTATTTATAAGAGTTTAATTTTTGGATGGTAAGCTGTACCCTTCTTTGGAAAGTGAAGTCTACCAGAGAAGGAGTGCCTTTCTATCCCCGTCAGCCATAGTGCAGAGGCAGGTGAGCAGAACCAGCAGGTCCCTCTTAAGCTCTCTTGGTGCTTTGGTCATTATCAGTTTCATCAGAAAATTGGCATTATTGTAGTCAGTTGCCTGGTCGCTGCTTTCACCCGGCCTCTCCTTCAGGATCCCATAGTGGTTGACAATAAATTCAGTGAAGGAAGGGTGAAGTTCTGTTTTATACCCGACCTTGTTCAACTTCTTCATGAGGTCAGCGTGCCTCTGAATGAGATGCAGCTGATAGCCCTCATCTACCTTTCCTGTCAGTGGGTGTGTTGATACCTGCAAGACAAGAAGAAGAGCCTTGACTTCCTTCTGATTCATATAAGTGGAATGTTACGGTTGTTCAGATTTGATGGCTTATCTGTGAACTCTACAACCAGTTGTTTTGATAGATACACAAATAGAAGTCTTCTATTCTGACCTCTTTTATTTTCCCTGGGATATTGAGCAGTGTGAAACCATAAAGCCTCTTGTGGCCCTGAAAGATGTGGGACAGAATTCTCCTATCCAGTTGGTAGGCAACCTCTCCCATCACCCTGTCTGGACCTGCGATCAAATAATTGACATAATTGTTTTTGTTTTTTAAATGCGTGCAACTGAGCAGTTGCTTTCAAATGTCTGCATGCTAGTCATCCCTCACCTTTGACTTCAATATGAGATTCAGCCTGGGAGCTTTGAAACTCTGCTCTGTCACTTACAGCTGTATGCACCGAGCTTTGGATGAAAGACGAGAAGTCGACAGGGGACGATGTTCGCTTGAATTTGGGTTGTTGGATGTCTTTTTTGAATTGTCTCTCGTCCACGGTGTTTTGACACAGACTGGTTGCTTGTCTTACTGATGTTGAGCAAACTGATGGAAACAAAGTGGTTTGTTGTTATTGTCATTTATCATTTATTACAAGATTTGATGCTGTAAAGAAATAAAACATGAAATGCTTCTACCTAAATGAACTTTAATTGTCCCTTACACTTTCTTGTTGTCGATATAGTTTTTGATTCTGATTTAGTTAATATATATATTTTTTTTAATTGACATTTGAATTGAAGTTGTTGATTTCTATTTGCTGCTTTATACATTATATTCTCTTAAAGATTATAATATTATTAACAACATCTAAAGAAACATACCTCTCAGTTTGAGTACAGCATTCTAAATGTAACCAAATAACAGATTTATTTACATATTCATTCCTGGATTTGGACTTTATCCTAATGCCAATGAAAATGTATTGATATATCGTTTTCAAATCTACAGCTAAGGGATAGATACATTGCTTAATTTGAATTAAAATGTCAGCTGTTTGGTTTGAAATATCTCGTTACAAAGTAACATTATTAAATATCTAAGAACAAGTCAATTTATGCTGTTAAGACAATATATTTGGAATTTCATAGCTAAGAAAACAATCAGGGCAGTTATGTTACTTGCTGTTAAAACATTCTGAAAGAAGAATATTTATTTTACACCCTGAAAATATTGCATGAGTTTCAAAAAATGTTTTGCCTTTACTGTGGCACAGCCATAGGTAACTATAACTGCTTTGAAAACAAAGGCAATCTGAAGTGACCATAGCTGCTTAAGGTTAACAATTGTTATCAATTATATTCTTATAATTGTGCCATTACCTCGAAGCTTAAACGGCTACCTGACTGCCATCTAGTGGCAGAGACAAAAACACTTCAAATACCTGTTATATCTTCCAGAGTGTCAGTGTTGGAGCTCTGCATCTTGGATCTCAATTCTACATTTTCCTTGACTAAACCTAACATAGACTTCAACAGATGGTTTTCCTGCCCGAGCTGTTCATTTTTTGACAGCAAAACAGCAACAGTTTGCTCCAGGTCCATTGTGGGGCTCCCAGGTTCACAAATGAGCCACAGAACAACCCAAGACTTCCTGGATTTCAAATTCTTTCAGATATCAAATCACAACAGAACTGTGTTCTCTGATGAGATTATGCCAGGATTCTTTCATACCATAACACAACAACAGAGATAAGGTTTATAAAATAACTTTATACATAGCATTGCAGGTCATTCTTAGTTTCACAAAAACCCAGGGTCTGATGACTTACATTATCTAAATATTTAATCTTCAGCAGCTTTTACTCAGTTGCCATGGTGATGCATCTATTGACATGCAAGTTAAGCAACTGGTATGTTTTCATACAATCCCTTTTTTTTATAGCTTTTTTTAAGCTGCTGGCTTACACAGGTACATTTAACCCTGGAAAAGTTTATTCAATAAATAATCACAACTCAAAGTCCACTTCACTATCTTTTTCCAAAGTGTTAACCTCATAACAAGATCTTTATTAAACTACTTCTGCTGATGAAGGCTGTGTGATGTCTAGAGCCAAATATGTATACCGTTTGATTTTATTTTACATATCATTTTCTAAATCATATTCAATTTTTATACAACACACTCAATAGCTCATAAAGTGTTAATGAACCCCCAAACTACAGCAGAGACAATCTATATATTAAAAAATAAAAAAAACGTTTACATTGGGTGAAGCAAAACATTTTCAAACTATGTGATCAAAGTACACTACAAGACAAAATTAAAATCAGGATATAGGTAAAGCACTGCTAGACACAAACTCAAAGCGATTTTCAGCAGAATTTTAAACTGTTGTTGGTCCAGCTCAGCTTCCCCTTGCTCTTCCAATGATAGCAAGAATATACAGGAAGATGTTGATGATGTCCATGTACAGGTTGAGAGCAGCAAAGATATATTCCTCTGGACTCAGGGACAATTCCTTGTTGCCCAGCAGCAGCTGTGTGTCCACCGCCAGGAACTGTAACATAGAATATATTCACAATGGGTTTACTACACATTTTGTGTAATGTTAAAAAGCAGTATTTTAAATATCTACTTGTGTGAGTGTTTGATCACCAAAATCAGGTTCTCATAAATGTTTGAGACATTGCTAGCCATTTTTAGACCGTTTAGTTAGAACAAGAATACTGAATGCTACCAAATGGTGAAAATAGGCATAGAACACTCAAGATTCTTTGTCAAAACGTGTTATGAACATCAGATCCTTTGCCTTTAATCTAAGACTACACTATTAAGTTTATTTAAAAAAAAAAAAAAGGAGAAATAGTACAAAAATAGGACTTACACAGGTGAAGAGCAAAGCTCCCAGTCCAGCATACACAATCTGTAAAATCCTGTTTTGAATGAAGATGCAGAGGATGCCGAAGATCAACAGGACAATTAAGCAGACGAAAAGCACCCCGTAACAGGAAGTGAAGTCGTACTTGGTCTGTGGGAAGAGGCCATGAGACATTAGGGTTACATCACACATTAAGGCTGTTACAAATCACATGCCTACAAAGGGCATGGACTGACCTGCATGGAGAAGATGACCACAGTGAAGCACACGACGGCTGTGATGCCCACTGCCATGATGACTGCATCGGTTTCATGGAAGCTTGCGATCATTCCCACCATGTAGGACATGCTGAGAGTCAGGACAGACTGGAGGCAAGAAACAGAAACACATCAGCAAGTTTCAGGACACTAATAGGAAGTTGCAAATCCTTTTGCGGTTACTAATCAGTGATTTTGAAAGCTCTCTTAAATGTAATCTGTCTAATATGTTAGGAATAGGGAAGTCTGATATCCTAAATGTATGCTGAACACTTCATTAATACAAAATGTTTGTCTAATCTTTTTTACTATACCACATAAAAAATACTTTGACGTTTGTTTAAAACATTTAATTTAAGAAAGCACAGTAGAAAAAGGTTTTTCCAAGACAAGTTGTATAATTCAATTGTCAAGATAAAATCTGAGCAGGCTTACTAATGCAACCAGGTTCCAAGGATGTCTTCGGCGAACGCTTCCACAGCAGCTGATCACACACAGCGACACAAAGAATATGACATAGGACACAAGGTAGGTCCAGGTGTTCACCATGACAAACACCTTGACTTCCTTCACAAAAGTGAAAACAGCCACAAAGGCGAACGTCACCGTCAGCTGAGCAGTCAACACCAAGAACACCTGAAGAGAAGAGTGGATTATTAGACAGCAGACACAGATCCTATTTCTTACAAAGGTTGTCTATTGTTTTTTTGAAGATGGATCTCATGTTGTACCAAAGAACATGGTTCAATCTACAACAGAGTTTATGTTTTAGGTTGTGTTTGTGAGTCAGCAAGATATGTGAAATGTTGTGGAAAGTATGGCAAGACAGCAGGAAATATGTATTTTATATTATTTTAACATTAAACGATTGTGCTTTACTTTACATAGAAGCATCTAGTGTTTGTTTATCGCAAAATGCATTTTTTTATGTAAATCCATATAAAGATGCAGATAAATAAATCTCTAAATGATGCAGCTTCAAGACATGCTGGCTGTTGTTGACAAATCAAATGACAATGAAAAGGCACTTCAACGCAGGCTTCAAATTCAAAAACTAAATTCTTTAACCTTTTTTTGACCACAAGATCTGCTTACCTTTCGAATGAAGGCTCGTCTTATGCTCTTGTTATCTAATCCAAAATCAAATTCTTGATTCTCATGAAAGGGTGGTGGCTCTTCCTCGCTATGGTAAGCATTATCTGCATTAGCACCAAATAGAAACATGACATGTGACACAACGAATGTAACAACATCAATATAAAGAATGCACCAATGTAAGACATACTAACCATTGAAGTCTCCATTAGACCCTGGGCCTGGAGGAGAATATGGTGAGGGTTTGCCTCCATATCCTGGACCGTCTTGGGGTTTCATTCCAAAAGCTCCAGGAACACCTGGCCCGAAAGCAGTCGGTGGGGGGAAAGGGAGACCACCGGGAGCAGGGAAACCCCCAGAAGCAGGGAAACCATCAGCAGCAGGAACACCACCAGGAGCATTGAACCCACCAGAAGCAAGGAAACCACCAGGAGCATTGAACCCACCAGGAGCATTGAACCCACCAGAAGCAAGGAAACCACCAGGAGCATTGAACCCACCAGGAGCATTGAACCCACCAGGGGCATTGAAACCACCAGGAGCATTGAAACCACCAGGAGCATCGAACCCACCAGGAGCATTGAAACCACCAGGAGCATTGAAACCACCAGGAGCATTGAACCCACCAGCAGCAGGAACACCACCAGAGCCGTGAAAATCACCAGGAGAAGGCCCAAGGAACCCAGTAGGAGCAGGGAAACCACCCCCATGGGCAGGGGCTCCGAACATGTTTTGGCCCGGTATATTCATGTCAAATCCAGCAGGGAACGCTGGCTGGCCGGGAAGCGAGGGCGGAGAAGGCATCCCCCCCACCGGAGCGTATGCAGTCTTCTCGCTGCTCATCTCTGGCTTGGATCGGGAGCACAGACCCGCTGGAGAAGCCAAATGAGAGGTTATCAGGGTGAAAGTAAATAACACCGTTTTAAATAATGACAGACCTTGACAGTCGCCCTGAGACGAATCCACGGTGATTCACTTCCGGTATATCATAATTAATAACAAGGATGCTACCGTGTCTGATGCTAACCGTCGATCGACCACTTCATAAAAAAAGAATAATATAAACATAGTGTGGTTTTTAACAACTAGTGTGAGGGTTAAACAAGGGTTGGGGCTCTGCTTTTATAACGTAATCAATTCCTTTTCGTTTTCAACAGACACTCTCGATTCCGTAAATGTCACGTTGCTAGGCCCTAAAATTCGTTTAGATGCAAGAAAATGCCATAGGCCTACAAGCAATATGCTATTCGAGTTAAATATAACGCACAGATATAAATAATATTCTGATTGGGAAAAAAACGACTCCACATCCTCAGTAAAACCGAAGAACACAAGATGGCCATGTTTTTTGCACCAAACAATAACGTAAACTGATATGGTTGAACAACTGAAAGGCAACACAAACCAACAAAAAAAATCAGGACAGATTAAGTATATCAAAACTACTCACAATGCCTGCGATCAAAGTGTCAATCCCAGTTGGGCTCCCCCAAAATTATTTGAGTGTTTTTCCGAAGGTTCTGCACCACTTTTTCGGTCACTGCCAGTAAACTGCTGTTACCTCTCCGCCCCCAGGATGCGGAATGTTGCGTTCAGGACAAATGAAATTGTTGGTAGAAATGACTTTGTGTGACACCAGCAATAAAATCTTTCATTTATTCTGAAGAAAACTCACGCTTGTTTGACAGAGGTAGACGTTTGAAAAATATTGTGCACTAAAGATATACTATGGTTTCAACTGTATTTAGTTAAATAAAGTAAACGGCTTTTTTTGCTGACGTTAGACAGCACTATTTGCGTGGTTTTCAGGCAATTACGTATTATTTCGGGACTTACATCGGAGCTTGCAGTTGTATTTGGGGCTTTGCTATTGACGCTTTTAGAAATCGGACGCTTAAGTTGCAAAAGCTCCGATACTACCTGAATGTGGCATGAAACCATGTTCGACTCATTGAACGACTACCAAAATGGAAATGAGTCGATAACAGATTTAATAAAAACGAAAGTGAATGGAAAATACCTTTGAAATACCTTTATCTGTAAACATTAGCAAAGAGTTCAGGCAGTAGTATGCTTTTAGCCCTACTAAATTAGTTTAATACAAATGTTGAGATTATTTTACTTAGTATTTGCAATTTATTTAACGTTATGGATGGATTACTATGGCACTTTCGAGAGGATTATTTAGCATGTACTTTATTACAGTTTAGTTTGTTTGTTGCAAATTAACATTATTTATACAAAAAAATTGAAATGTAGATTAGCCCTACTGTTGTTGGCTGCAACATTAATGTAAACAATTAGACAATAAGACATAGGCCTCAAACGTTTTGTTTCTTTCGTTTTTTTTCTACATTGTAGATTTATACAGAAGACATCAAAACTATAAAACAACACATGGAATTATCTAGTAAACAAAAAAGTGTTAACAAATCCAGAATATGATTTATATGTTGCTGGCTACTGGAGAATGCTGTGGTAGCCATGCTGGTTAAGTGTGCCTTGAATTCTGAATAAATCACCAACAGTGTCACCAGAAAAAAAGAAAAAAAAATCCTTGTGTTTCTTGGCCCAAATATTCTCTTCTTCTTTTTGTTCATCCTCAGTAGTGGCTTCTTTGCAGCAATTGGACCACGAAGGCCTGATTCCCGCAGACTCATCTGAACAGTGGATGTTGAGATTTGTCAGCTACTAGAGCTCTGTGATCATTTATGTGGGCTCTAATCTGGGATGCTTTCATTTTCAGTTTCTGAGGCTGGTAACTCTTGTGTATTCATCCTCTGCAGCAGAGGTAACTCTTGCTCTTCCTTTCCCGGGGGGGTCTTCATGAGAGCCAGTTTCATCATAGCGTTTGATGGTTTTTGCGACTGCACTTGAGGATACATTCAAAGTTCTTGACATTTTCCGGATCGACTGCATGGCCTTCATTTCTTAAAGTGATGATGGACGGTCGTTTCTCTTCACTGAGCTCAGTCGTCCTTGCCATAATATGGATTACAACAGTAGTCAAATAGGGCTATCCACTGTGCACTAACCCTACCTCTGCACAACACAACTGATGGTCTCAAACACATTAAGAAGGTAATGGAAGTAATTCCACAAATGGACTCTTAACAAGGCACACGTGTTAATTGAAATCCATTCCAGGTGACAAACTCATGAAGCTGACTGAGAGAAGCCAAGAGTGTGCAAAGCTGTCAAGGCAAAAGGGGGCTGCTCTGAATAATCTAAAATATAAATCATATTATGGATTTTTTTACACTTTTTTGTTAACAAGATAATTCCATATGTGTTATTTCATAGTTTTGATGTCTTCAGTATTAATGTTCAAAGTAGAACACAATTCAAATAAACAAAAACCATTGAATGAGAAGGGCCGTGTTAACCAGCAGGGGTCAGGAGGCAACTGTCTTGGTTGAATAACCAGAGAGGGCAACCAGGGAGACTTACAAAACAGTATTTATTATATCTGTCGAGTCTTGGCCCCTTCAGCTGCCTGGCTCTGTCAAACTCCAGGTCACATCACACATATTTTACAGTTTTACAAACACATTAGTTGTTGTGACTGTCATGTAGGATTGTAAACAGGTTAACTCAACAGGGAATGGACTGTACAATATGTCCCTTTCAGTTATTGGGGTCTGCTTAACTACAGAAAATATAATATTGCAATGAAATAAATCAATCAATGCTTTTCCTAATTTGTACAGAAATATTGAAAACATATCCCAGGGTATTTTGAGGTTTTGGATTTATTTGATGTGATGAGCGTGAGGAAATCTGGCAAACAGCTTCTTTCAATTAATAGCTGCATGTTGAAAGAGGGACTTCACCTACTATTTTGGAGACATAGCAGGCTGGATTCATGTTACCAAAACATCTAAGTTGGTTTAATATGTAAACAGAGGCAAGTATCAAACTAAGCAGCAGTGTCTCAAGTGTAGACTAATAGCCTACAAATGTGTGATCCCTCATTAGTTAGTGACAGAGGTCTCCAGTGATGCATGTTTGCCACTTAGGTTTCCACCTTGGAATAAGTGACAGAATTAGACTCTTTCTGCTGAGAGACGTTATTAAAAGTCAAACAGATTATATCAAAGTTAAATATTAGCTATATGGTTAAAAAAGAATACAGTTTTGACTTCTTTTTAACTGAGACCAGCGTGTGGCAGGATTTCATGAATCAAATGAAAAACTATGCCCAAAACAGACATTAAACAAAATACAGAAGACTTAAAACATTGAAGGGAATTTTTCTTTTATTTCACATATGTTTGCATTATCTTTTAGTCATGCCTTACAAAAAAGCAAGGTGAAACTGATGATGTCCTTGCATAAGTAAACATTCAATGTCAAACAACATCAAATGTAAACATTTAACAGTTCTCACACCTTATTCAAATTGGTCAAGTATAAAAGTGACATTAAAGAATTAAGAATCAATTTGAGAAAACATTGAATCTACAGAAAACAGAAAATGCGTTGGACTTATTGCTACCTTTCCGCTCCTCTTTTGTTCTTTATACACAGTGTATTGCTTTTTAAGCCAAGTTTAAACACCCATCACATGCTCTTTAATACTATGAGGAAGCATATGTGGAATTGTTCTAGGCTTTATACTTAAACACAAGATAAAGGGTTTATTACTGTAAGGCTCCATAATAAATACATAAATAGCATAATTTAAAAAAGGCACATTATGAAACATTTTGTCAAAATGAAAAATTCACATTCAACAAGTGTTTCTTCCCTTTTGCAAAATGTACTGGAGGTGCAATTTAAAAGGAAGAAAAGTGAGTGCCTTCAGCTGTCACTTCAGTATATTGTCTTATGAACATCAAAACAAATACATTTATAGGGAACTAGTAGACAGTATCTAATCTATCTCACGCCAAACAGTTATAAAAAAAGACGACAATCTTAACCTCTATATCAATGTTTGCATAGCTTTTTCCAAACAAAATACAGGTCCAAAACTTTGAAATACTGAAACCTGCATAATGACATACTGTTTTCATATGCATGCAAGTGTTTTGGTTGGGTTAGTGTTTTGGTTTTCAAAGAAGTGGGGAAAAAACCTGGTCATAAGACGTGAATGCACTTGGAACTTTTATACAAATTCCAGTGCATTATATGTATATATATACAATTCAGCGATGGATGACATGAGGTCCAGTGAGTTTACTTCAATTAATATTAAATACTTTCCTGCTGAATAAATATTAAATATTTATACTCAATAGTGCCAAAATTATGATCTCACTTGAATAAAAAATATAGTTAATCTTCCTTTCGCTCCACATTTTTGGTGATTTCTTCAGGCTCTTTGGTTTAAGGACTGCCAAGTTAAAACCAGGGTGTGACAACCATCATAACAGTGCCTTCATCATGGGATGATTTGACCTCCCCTTCTTTCCTGCTTAAAGTTAGTTTTCATGGTTTTACTGCATGCGATCTGTCTGGAGCTGCTGAGGTTGGTACTGGCTGAAGGCGGCAGCAGCGGCGGCAGCTCCCGGGGTGGCAGAACCGGAGAGTGGCTGCTGGACAGCGTATCCGTACCCTGCTGCAGTCATGTAGCTTGTTGGTGCTGGTGAGGCAGCATAAGGATACTGCTCATAGGCAGCAGCAGCTGCAGCAGCGGTGGCAGCCGCAGAGTACTGGGCATACGCTGCTCCAGTATAGTCAAGGTATGGGGAAGTGGCAGCAGCAGCTGTTGCTGTAGCAGCAGAAGGTTGTACATGAGGGATCATCATGCTGGGCTGGACAAAGGCCTGAGGGTAGACATAGTGTGCAGGGACACTGTAGGACAAAAAAGACACACAGGGTTAAAGTAGAGCCACAGCCATTCATCTTTTCAAAGCTGAAACTAAATTCTTGAAAATGTCAAAGCAGGTGCCTCAAAAAAAATCAATCCAGTCTTCAGAACACAGCAAATCCATTCATTAACAATGAAACCCCTACCTAGAAATGAAAAGTTAAAGAAGCAGCAACACCACAAAGAAACACAAGCGCAGCTTTTAATTTAGAAAGGCACCTGAATCTGAAACACAGTAAGGCATTTAAAGAAGACAGCCCAGCTCGGCACCCAATGTTTCACTGAAAACAGAATTTAAAACAAAATGCGAGCTCATCTCACAACACCAAAACATATCAGGAAGAGAAATGGACATTGTTCTGTCCACATAAGGACACACCAACACCACACATACAGGCATGCCCACACATGTTAATAGGTCCTAAAACACAAACAAATAGGGCAAGGATTGGATTTCTTAAAAAGTGCAATAAATCGCAAAGTAGTAATTGAAATAATCATACAGTATGGTATCTTAACAAGTGGGTGTTTGGTTTTAACAGGATCGGCAGAGAAATCAATTCATTTTAATATTTTAAAAAGAGAAAATAGTTGAGGAGTAGATACATAGTGTTTCCATTGGAATATAGATGTTCTTTATATACACCAGAGTATAAATGGATAGATACAAGCCTGGGTATCTGGCTACATCTGGTCCCACTTTTAACTGTGTGTTAAAGTCACCCTCAGAAAATATATTGAGTAGCAGCAGGTGTGAAACTGTTATATCTTGCCATAGAGAAGTGTCCCCTCCCCCTCTTACAGACACACACCCCCACACAAACATACACACGCCAACTTGACTGACAAGGGAGGCTGGGAGCATGCTATTTTTGCTCCCCTTGTCATCTCCAAAGGGCAAGCTGATCTTCTCCTTCAGTAACACATGGCAGGGCATTCGCCAACTGCAATGGCCGCTTGTGCCGCTCTACTGCCCCAGTGGTTTTTGTAAATGTATGTTTTTATTATCAGACTGGAGGTGTCCTGGCAAACAGTAGCTAACGGTTTTGTATCTGTAGTACAGTTAAAGAAAATGTATGAATCCTTTGTTTTAAATGTCACAAATGTAATTACATGTGTAATTTACAATTGGGAACCAACATACTTGTACCTTTTTTGTGATATGACCTTGTCTTAAAAACTATTTTAGTGCTAAAAGGGCACAGCTGACTTAAGCCATCTCCAATGGAAGAAAAGGGGGGAACATTTTGTGGTCCTGCCTGCCGAGAGCTAAATAAAGGTGCTTTGTAAACCACCAGGACACATGGGTAATCCCCAGCACATAACCAAAAGGCTATGGGCACATGGCTCGGCCCACCTGTTGTCCACAGCCGAGTGGCCCTGTCTGTGCCATACATTATTAACAGCGCTGCTGAGTGACTCCCATTTTCCATCTGAATTCGAGAGGCCGTGGAGATCACTGTAGCCAACAGCTGCTGCCTCAGAGACCAAGTAAGATCTCTGTCTACAACCTATAGTGCAGTAAACATGTATACTTATTTATGTATGTATGTGTATATATATATATATATATATATATTATTATTATATATATATATATATGTATATATATGTATATATATATATATGTATATATATATACAAATAGTTTCATATAGGCAGCGATCTAGCTTTTGTTTAAAGCCTTTATATTTTCAGTCAACTTAATTGAAGCTTTTGCTGTTAAAGGCAGTTAAATATCCAATTCTTTAATGTGGTGATAACACTATTTGTGTTTGATTTCCCCTGAACATTTTAAATTGAAATATAAAAATACAAAAGAATGTGAGTAGGTTGAGTGTACCTGTAGATGTAAGCTACAAGTGAAACGCAAGGGGTTAATATTAAAAAAAACAAAAAGAACACAGCATCATGGGTAAGAAAACAGAAAAAAAACTCCTGCATGCAAGCCAGTGTGTTTTGTTGTGGGGAATCAATTTTGAAATTAACTGGGTGATCAACAGCCCGTTTTTGACAACAAAACACGATCATCTTAATGTTAACGAGAAACTGGGGAAAACAATAAACCGCAGGCTAAAGCACAAATCAATTATTAAAAAGGTAGAAGAATCAACACCCCGTTGCAGAGTTACAACTCCCTATCAAAACTCACAAAGTGTGCACAAAAACCTCCTATACCCCCCGCCTCCCCCACTGCAAATAGAAATAAGCACACAGTTAAGCTGAACACCACATCATACTGAAAACAAGGCACACACCAATCTATTTACTATGGAAAACCGGGAGAAAAAACAGAAGACTTCCATGCATCTAGTCACCATTTCAGTTCGTTTGTGTATGTCAGAGTTTACAGGTAACACTTTAGTGCTCTGCCCAATGCAGACTCAGCTATTCCTCAAATCATCATGTGCCTTCATCAGCTATTTTAACCGTTACCGACCCTGTCAGATCAGAAAGAGATAGACAACGTGAAGTCAAGTCCTGCAGTGGCTTTAGTGAAAAATGTTCACTTCCTTCACAGTCAACGCCAAGCAGGAGAGCACACATCCACACTCACATGTCCTCATTCAGGATTTAAGTGGAGGCAATGATAAATGACACTTTTACAACAATAAAAACACATTATACAAGACCATACAAGATTTCTTTTTTTTTTTTTTTTAAATGGAACAACACACCTTGTGAAAAAAAAAGTAATTTCTGCAGCTTCACATACCCGTAAGGCCTTTGGATGAATGCTGGATGGATCTGAGGCATACCAAATGCAAATCCTAGAATGAAAACAGACACTTTAGTTTATTCTGCTGACACTTTTGTAATGTAGTGGAGGTGATATTGTAGTGTGTTATCTTTTGAAAAAAATTCAAGATAAAAAAACAACCGAGTATGGAGCAGTCTACAAAGTACTTTAAAGTTCCTGTATGTGAGTGTGTAAAGATATTTGGGCTGCTGTCTTTGTATGCCACCTTGATCGTCTTGAAGTTGGGAAATAAAGCTGTGGTCCAGTCCCTCACCTGGCTGTATGACCCTGGGCTTGGCCCCCAGGTAGGCCAGGTTCACATTAGCCTTCCTGCCATCAATTATGGGGTTGGGGTCCTTGCAAGCTCGGTCAGCAGAGGTCCGGTCTGCCATGGTCACCTGAATGAAACAGCACATTTTCCATTGATATCATGGACATGTATCACTCAACAGTTTGGTCACGGTGACTAAAAAGTAGCCACCAATTAGGCCTCATTTGTTGTTAAGGTACATTTTTTAAGTAGTCAGCTACATTTGACCAAAATGTGACTTATCTGATAGAGTAAGAGTAAAAAATGACCTATTTCCAACCTGGCTGTCACACAGAACAGGAAACAGTCTTTGAGGTCCCGATACTGAATCAATTAAAAATGAAAACTTTAAAACATGGCAACTCAGAAGTAGCGACAGGTTGTTACTTACAAATCCATAACCTCTGGATTTCCCCGTCTGTCGATCGGTGATGACCACAGCTTCCTCGATGTCTCCAAATACCTCGAAATACTTCCTTAGACTTGTATCCGTTGTGTGATAAGGAAGACCTCCCACAAAGATCTTTGTGTAAGTGGTGTCTTTCTGAGCCGAATGCATCATTTTAAGATGTGTGTGTAAGCGTTTAGCTAGAAGTTGTAAGGTAAACTAAAGAGCAGCGTTCAGATCGGTAGAGGGAAAGAGTCTGAAGCCCCCCGGTGAAATGACGGTGGGTCTGGAGAGGAGAGGACACCTGTTAGTTTGCTGCGGGAGGTTTCCCAGTTGTCAGTGTGTGTGACACAGATACTTAACTCCACCCCCAGCCAGACCACCAGCTTGAGCTCTGCCTGCCTACAGGTCCACAGCTGCTAAAACAGTGGCAAGGACACACTGTGCCAAATAGGTTAAGACAAATCACCCTAATTCTCCTAATAAACTTGGTCCTAATCACAGAGAAAAATATGTAATAAGTCAAGTTTGAGAATGACTTTTAAACTAAAACCATGTCTTCTTTAGAAAAGCTATTACATTCAAGTTTTACATCTCTTTCAGGACTGAATCTGTCCCCTTGAAAAGTTTGACAATGTGCTACAAAGTTTTTACCCCAACTTTTGATTATAGTTCTGCTCGTTCTTATGTTTTGATCTGAAGTGGAAAAAATATAGAATAAACATAGTGTACAAAATACTGAAATAGGCCTTTTAAATATTAATGTCATTATTAGTTCAATAAAGTCTACACACATAACTAACACCTAGTTAATAAAGCCATCAAATGCCCCAAAAACACCAATGACTGCAGTGTCCTCAACAAGGCCACATATTGCAAGTATGATACTAGTCCAATAGACTACTGTGTGAAGTATAATATTGCTATTTCCCCCCCTTTAAACTGTTTAAATTCAGGATTTATTAACAAACCAGCAAACGTAAACCCCTAGCTCCGTATTTATAAATAAATTACATATTCACAGCAGTATCTGTAGCCTAGATGTTGCTATTGATCAAGTTGTTGCCACCCAACACACATGAATTATAATTTTTTTAACGTAGCATTTTTTGAAAAATAAATCATCAGTTGACCCCATGGGGGCGCTATATTTAAATTTACTCAAATTTGGCACCAATGGACTGAGACAGCCGGGGAGCAGTCTCTGATTCGCCCCACATATGCTTAGTTGCATCATTTAGTTGACAACATGTTTACCAGTCATACATCTGCCAGTGACATCAAGTATAATGTCCCCACATTGAGAAGCTAGAAGTGGAACAAACATTAGTGTTGATATCTCATCCAATAGATGAAGTTAAGAATCACCCCCTCCTGTGGTGTTAATATTGTGTTCTTATAACAGATTGTGTTTTACAAGAAAATGTGCCATGCAATGGGATGTGTGTTGCTTTGCCAGAATCTAAGGTAGGATCATTTTGGCTACATAATTCAAAATATTAGTTTTTCGAGAAGGTACAATTAAATAAACAACTTTCAGTGAAATATACAATCATTGCAGATCTATTCATTTTTTCTGAAAACTTTAAATATGGACTTATTATTAAGTCCCATGAGGGCATAGTGTATTTTTTATGGATTCTCTTAAGCTGCACTATCACACCAAACGTATCTAAAATAAGAACCTCTGAGCAAGAAAAGTTAAACTAGAGTAGATTTTAAATTATTGCATTTAGATTTAGACTGAGTATACATGTATTGGAAACACGTTTGTCAGTGTGACAGAAAAAACTAAAAATAGTGAAACATGCAAACATTGGACCAAATGAAGAGTCAACACAGTAAATTGATTGCAAATGTTCTATTCTAGAACATTTTGTACCAATTAAAACAGTTTGCGATACATTATAAATACAATTCTGTACATTATAATAGTGTAAATACTATGTTCAAATACATTTCTATTTACAACTCCTTTCGGGGGAGAGCAGCTTTGTTCTCTTCTTAAAGTAAGGTCTTGGGTTTGTTTGATTTACTTGACATTACAGCTTGGATATATAAACTATTTCTAGTCAGTTCCAAAGTCCACCAATTTCATAAAAATAAGGTCAGCTCTTCTTTATAACTAAACTATTTTTAACTGTCCATTACCCATTCATCCAATCGTCCATGTGAAATAAAAGCATTATTTAGTACCTTTCTACATGTAGTGTTATATAACAGTCAGTTAACATATAAAATGCAGATAGGCAATCAGTTAAAAAGGTCTTCAGTCAGTCAGCAAGGCTGGGTGGCATTTTGAAAGCCTCTGGGCATTTTAGGATATACATACACAGGTTTCGGGTCCATACAGATAGTTTGTTTAAAACTCAGTGAACATGTAACAGAGTTCATTGAGCAGTCAGGGGTTTATGTGCCTGCCTTTATGGAAACAGGGCATTAAGGCATCAGTACATCCAGGCCTTGGCTCCCCGGATTAAAGTGATCACACAGGGTTTTTTCTCTCTTCGGATAGAAAATACCTCATCAGTCCGATATGGAAGACAGTCAGCAAACTCTCCAAGAATCCTTTCCAGTGCAAGCTTTCAAACAGCATCAGTCCCATGCTGGATGGGGATTATTTCCACCACAGTGTTAACAGTACTTCAACAGGATCATTCAACATGATCATTCAACATGATCTGCAGTCAGTTTTAGCAGATTCGTCCTCTGTTCAGGGCATGTGGCATTACTCCTAGAGATATGGCACTAAGCTTAACTTGGACACATACCATTTTATAGTGTTTGCCTCCACATACACACGTTAAAAAAACAAAAAGCATATTACTTATAACAGCAGATATGGAACCGTAGTTCTTTGGTTACCCCTGACAGATCATATTGATGTAAATATCAATGTTTAACCAGTAGTACATTCTTTATCCTTATAACCCACATAACTCCAATATGAGCATCAGAGAGGATGCATTGTCTGTCTTACAAAAATATCATAGATAATGTTTAGAAAACAACGTAAGAAAATGCATGTGGGTAATATTTCCACATGGACTCACGGTTAAAGGTTGTTTACTATCAAAAGATATCCATGTATGGAAAACTCATATATGTGCATAGTGAATTTTCAGTGAACAGTATTCTGGATATACCTTCATTAAATGCACAGGTCAGATATGCTTTAGGAAAGCATAGACGTCCACAGATTACATCTCCATCACAAGAAGAGGAGTCGGGCACGGGATATGAAGACCCCCCTCGGCTCCATGCCTTTCCTCAGAGAGATGGTCCTTCTTTGGGTCCTATCTGATCAGAGTCTGGGGCTCTGTGTCCATGGAGGGCGGCCCTCTGTTCAGACGAGATGGCTTCACAAACACACCGTGACCCAGGGGGCAGCGGAAGTACACCCTGCCCTGGACAGTCCCGTTGTGTTTACCTAAAATGAGGATCAATAAACACAGATATGTAGCATTATTGTGGATCACCTGTACTTTCAAACCTTAATACTATGTAACATATGAACCTCTTATACACAAGGGTAACAGCTTTGAGGCTGATGATACCTATGAAATTCCCAGATTGGGATGCCAGGATATAGTTAAAATAATTATACTTTTTTGTACAGTAATGTATGGGGAATGAAAATGTGATATTGTGGCAGTCCTAGCCCACAGCCGTTTATTTCCATGGCCTCAATCGGTTGAACGTGTAATTCTTTTTATACTTGAGGGTTAAACAAGTCGGATAATATTTGGTCGATACATTGAATTGTTTTTAATTCAAACATAATATAGAAATATATGGGTTTTATGGGGATCACTAAAGTTATTTGCAAATTGATATGAACTGAATGGAATGTAAAAAGACTTCTTGGATGACGAGATTATTTCTAAACTACCTCAATATCTCAAGCTAAAATTGCCTGATAATATGTATTTGTGGGGCTCTCCAAAAAAAAAGTAATGTTTTTTCTGGGCAACATTTTTAAAGGACTCACCCACTGCCATGTCAAGCTTCACACCAATCCAGATCCCCTTAGCAAACTCCACCCCTCCGACGTAGTGGACCATTCCCTTTCTCTTCCCCACCCACACCTGCTCCCCCGGGGCCATCCAGTCAGGGAGCTGAGCTGCGGGGGTGCTCTCGTCCCCGCTGGAGTCCCCTGAGGGCTCTGCGCTGCTGGGGTTGGGACTGGGACAGGGGCTCCCGTGGGGCAGGTCCCCCTGGGCCGGCTCCTCTATTGGAGGTTCTCCTCCTGCTCGCATAGGGGGGGCAGAGCACCGGGGTGTAGATACAGGTGAGAGTGGGGAAGGTGACGCAGGAGTTGGAGCTTTGTCAGGGACAGATACTGGGGCTCTGGCTACATTAACGTTGCCTGTATTATTTGGACATTTGCATGTAGAAGTTGATATGTCTTCGGAAACTGATATATTACTAGAGAAATCAGAGGAGGGTTGACTGCCAGTGTCACATGTTTCTTTATCCACACCCTCCTGCTCCCATCCCTGTGTGAAATGTGCTAAATCACTGTCTACAATACTGTCATCGGCCCCTTTAAAGTCGCTGAACTCCTGGCTGCTACCGAGCACACGGTTGTGAGGCAAAGGGAATGTTAGCCGCTTGTCTTTGCATTGAGGAATACTGACAGGCGAAGAGGCGGGATCCTGATCCCCACCTGTTGAGAGAGGAGGCTGCTGGATGTCACTCCCTGCAGAAACACTTTTGGTTTGGGTACAACCTCTTCCAGTAGGGCAGGCAGGAGGGTCTTGGGGGTCTCTGGAAGTGCCGCTGAGGTGGTCAGAGCTCTCACTGCCACTGAAAGGCATGTCGGACAGCGTAGCGTCGGAGGCACTGTGTGAGAAGTAGCCACTAGTGCAACTGCTGGCTGTGGGGCTTCGAGGCACCTCCCTCTCTCCACTCCCAGCTCCACACCGACTTCCCTTCAACTCGGAGCGGAACGATAGAAACCCCTCCTGGTTCTCCAGAGTTGCATTGTAGATCTCAAAGTTTGCAAAGTCCTCCGGGATGTAAGGTGGGAAGCTGTTGTGGTCCTGAGGGCTCCGATCGAGATTCAGAGACATGTCCACATCCTCGTCCTCAGAGTCCTGCTGATCAAAACAAGAGCAGCAGAAGAAAAAAGACACATCCCACAGGACATGATATTAGCTGTAGCCTGTATGGAGCATATCCTATAAAAACACATTGTTTGAAGTGAAAGAAGACAATGAAAATTAGCGTACAATGTGATAATGGATCATGATTCTTATTTGATGATGTGGCGTTTTCTGTGTTTCCTAAACTTTGATATAACTTCTATTCTTAACTCCTTTACTTACTGTTGGAACTTGTTAACGTGTATCTGTTGCTGAGGAGCTCACATAATAAGTTTAACCCTCAGTGGAAATCTAAGTCTAAGTCAGATACTTACAGCAGTGTTGGTGTGTCATGTAATTGTATCTTAGCGTCTATGTGTGTGTGTTTGTGAGTAAAACTCCTACAGCAACCTTCAGAGCAGTTTGTCCTGGTGTCGGTAGCACTTACAGTGGGAGTGGGGGTGGTGGAGGTGGAGGTGGGGGTGGGGGTGGAAGGCGTGCAGTGGCCCTCGCTGCCTGCCCTGGGCCGGCGCCAGGGGCAGGGAGGGGGGAGCAGTGCAGGGCTGTCCACACATGAGCGCATGCTCTGCAGATGGGTCAAAACAACACTTCACACACACTCACACACAGCATGCATGGAGCTGGGCAGGCCAGTTACACAGTTAGTGCCATGCAGTTTGATATTACACAAAAACACGCTTGCTTGAAGTGTTCTAAAAGGGACCCTTGTTTATATCTTTCACACATTATTATAGCCAGTGGCAAAGCTGATATGTATGTGCGCCCCTTTAGTCGACTTCAGGCAATGATGAAGACAAATATGAAAAGTTAGTTCAAATGTTGGAGCAGCCACAAAATCAGGCATGAGACTTTGTAGCATAGCTTTGTCTAATTTAGTGTTGTGGCTCTCCACAATTCAAGTCATGCTCCTGTGAGTCATGCTCTTTTAGTTTAGAGATATGAACACAGTTGACGGTGCCATCATGTCTATTTTGTCCAAACACAGAACAATAAAGCCATTATCTTTTAAAATCATCAAGCAGCTTGGGACATTTAGTAAATGTTGTCAATGTCAATGTATTTATCATTTTGTGTAAATGTATTTTAATATGAAAAGTGACATGTGAAATGTAAAAATGGGGTTTGACATGTGGTAACACCATGGGAAAAAGAAAGACAAGAATTCTCCTCTCTTGAGAAAAAGTGAATATTTCCTCCTTACCTCCTGTCCCAGCAGGGGCCGGGCCTCCAGGACTTTCTTTGCTTTGTTCTCCTCTTTGACAGGAAGCAGGGACTTGAGGAACTTCGGTGGCTGAGGGGAGAGGGCTTTGAAGGGGCTGGAGTTGAAAAATGTAGGGCTCTCTGGAACAAAACCTGTATGGGGGCAATTTGTGGGCATTCAAATATAATGTAGCAACAAAAACACCTGTAGACAGCTGCTGCATATGTGCTGTTCCTGTAGTGTACCTGGATTCTCCTTGCATTTGATCGGTGTTGTACAAAGCAAGACATCTGGGGGATTGCAGTTGGTGTCCACGTGATCACAGTGGTCCTAGAAAGAAAACACATTTTCCATTGGAGGTGTTGTGAGGTTATTGTAAAGTGGCAGCTAGACTTTTCAAACTCTACAAGCTACGGGGCTCAAGTGGAGACCCCTAGTGTATAAAAGGGAGAAATTCATGAAAAACCTTAAAAAGTAAGATTTTTATTATCAAAAAGGTAACAACAACAAGCAGCATTATCTTAAAGAAAAGCTATGCATTTTGACGAGCATCATTCTAATGCCTAAATCAGGGTTTTGTGATTAACATGCGACTTACCTTACAGTCTTCATCCTCACAACCAGTCAGGTCTGTTTTACTACACGAAGACTGGAGACCAAGAAATAGAGACAAGTGTTATCAGTGTCAGATTATCTAATAACAATTATTTCCATATGGTTCTGAGGGCAGTGCAGTGAGTGATGTATTCATTACATGCTGTACATTTGGTGTGCTGATACTCCTTCTTAGGTGTCTTCCCTTGTTGGTGAGTGCTTCCTTTACTGTTACAGCCTTCAGGGAAAAAAACAGACAGGGTTAGAGTTACTGTAGTTGCATATTTACATGGCTCTAAATCAGATTGTTTGTGTTTCTCTCTGTCAGTATGCTACTGTGTTTCATACCTGTCTTAGCCTCTCCAGACTAAGGATGTTCTCTACTTCCAGAACTCCCCTTGTGTACTTCTCTATGTAGGTTTCTCCATCCTGAGTCTGCTCACTGTCACCACGAGCAGCCATAAGGGCCAAAGTTTCCCTTTCTTCTGGCTCCTCTGAGGCCTGGAAAGAAAGGAGACGTAAGATATAAAGGGGAGATGACAAGTGGTCTGGAAAGCAGCCAGTGTAAGATACTAGAATTAAAAAGTTGTACCTTTGGTACGTTGGAAACAATCTCATAAGTCACACCACAGGCAAATACTGCATTCTTTAAGGACATTCTTCTCTTGAGACTCTGGGTGAAACTCTGTAGAAAAAAAAAAAATGATGTTTGTTCATCAGAACGATCTATTTCTTTAACCACCAACCTCTGCTGTGGGCTGACCCCTGCATAATCCTCTTGTATTAACCTGTTTGTTGTAGATGTTGACAGCGATCCTCTTACGGAGCACCAGCTCCATAGAGGCTGGGTGGCTGAGCTGCACCGTGGCTTTGACGATCAGGTAAATGCGTTCGTTAGGAGAAGTGATGCGGTTGAGATACACAGAGTCATGGATGGATGAGTCCCAGGAACACACTGCCGACACCTGAGTAAGTGGAAGAGATGGTGTTTTAGTGATTACATGTTACTTGTTAGACGCTTTTATCCAAAGCGACTTACATACTCAATACTGTGGACAATCCCCACAGGAGCAATTTGGGGTGAAGTGTCTTGCCCAGGGACACAACGACATGCTGACTGCAGTGGGGTTTGACCCCCTGATCCCCTGATCCGAACACCAGTGCACTAGTCCACTGCGCCACACGCCTCCCAAGTGATGCATCTCTAAAATGGTTTCGAGCAAATCTATGCCAGTTGGATGTGACTGCACACACACAGAGACACAGAAAGCAGTCATGTAGCTTTGGGTTTGCAGCAGTTGGCTAATGAGCAGAAAAATCACTATCTCATGACACTAATGAATTACTTTTCTTTTTTTTAATCTTGTTTCCATACATGAAGTTGTTCAATTACATGACCGTGTAAAAGTTCAATTTTCCACATAACTGTATGGAAAAAGCATGCTGTTATTAAGAACTCTTGTTTGTGTGCAATTATCTGCGAAAAAAGGGACATTTAGCAACCATTGAAGCCTTTGAAAAATCACTTACACCGAAACATATTTACCTACAATATGCAACTGTATTTTTACTTAAAGTGGACCTATCATCCTATATTTGAATAATAAAGTGTAGGACCATACCTATATAAGGGATATTTATACTTTTTAATTTTTCAAAATACCAAACAGATCATGCATTTTANAGCTCTTCAGTAGTGACAAGCAAACAGCAGCATTAGTGAGCAGCAACCTGAGGGGGAGGGCGAGCGAGAGAGAGAGAGAGAGAGAGAGAGAGAGCGGGGCAGGATCCCTGGCAGACAGGCTGCCGGCTGGGAGCTCAGCCATGGGTGGAACTGTATTTTGCACACAGGGCTGCCAAAGAATGGTTGGTGTGAATGATAATTACAGCATCAGAAATGGCCCACATGTGCAGCTGCTTTTTAATGAAGCACTCATTTGGTTGGCACAGCCCTCTGCCTCCTGCCTCACATGCCCTAAGCAACAGGCTTAGTCGCAAACACGTGATGAAGGTGGTTTCCTGCATGCTGCAGAGTGAGCTAAAGGGGGAGCAGCAGCAGCAGGGGGAGACTGAGAGGGTACCTGATAACTATCCATATCGTCTTCCTCCTCTCTCTGGCAGGAGAGAACACACTCAGTCAAATTTGGGGAACCAGAAAAAAAAACCTGACATGACAGCTTGACAGTCACTGCTCATGTGACTTTTTAAGATGTATGTGGAAAAGAAAGTATCAAATTATCACTTTCTTTCTACATCAGGGAACAACAGTGCATGTAAACAGAACAAATAGGGCACTAATGTGTTTTTACATTCCTTGGTTTTCTTTAGACTCACTGCCAGCGACCCAGATGAACCAGTCATATCCACGAAACCAGAGATGGATACTTTGGCTAAATCTGCATAATATTGTACTCACGAAACGAGCATACTTTTCCCAAAACGCAGAATCAATTACATAAATATATCATCCTGCTTTTTTTTTACAGAATCATTTCACAGTCTAAGTTGCATGTGAGTATAGCAAACATGAGTATTTGTGTTTCACAGACCTGGTAGCTGTCCAGTGGTCTCTGAAGTTTGGTGCAGCGAACGGACACACAGCCGATGGACACAGACAGCACAGCCTCCACCAGCAGAGGCAGGGTGCCCGAGTTTTGGACCGGCTTCACACACACCTGCAGCCTCCTGGAGTGACCCTGCGTGGACAAACCTCCATATCTCAACATCAGATTGCTTTACTACACGTACACAACTGTTTATAAGTACATAATTAGTAATGCAGCTCTTAAAGGAATACTTCAACCCCAAAATGACAATTTGTACATCAATTACCCCATTTGACCTTGAATTATACATTCAAAATGGGGAAATGTCAGCAAAACTACTACAAAACATCCGCTTACAAACTGAAATGTAGGTTGTGTAGTGTAAGCCTCAACTGAATGTTCCAGTACTCATCACTACTTCCCAAAAAATATGAAGTGTGTCTATGTAAGCAGGAGACTGTTTATTAGAAAGTTCCTGAAATCATAAAGTTTTGGCAAAAAAAAATGTTTTGTGAGAAACGAGAAGTGATTTTTTGACTGGATCCATGAGACTAGATGCAGATGTTTTGATATCATTTTGCTGTTGTTCAACACAACCGTCCTTTGCCTTGATTAATCATGACTCTTTTTCTGGTTTATGTTCTTTGTTCACAGTGGCAACATGCCAGTAAATAAAGTTTTCTTCAAGAATTCAAGGTAACATGCAGTGAGGAATTTATATATAGAAATGATCAATTTGGGGGGGAAGTATTCTGGGCATCCGGTCTGAACTAAAGGGATGATTGCTCATAGTGTTTATCTGACCTGTCGGAGTTGGAAGACTCCTCCTGTGCTGATATCTTTTCCAGGATTCAGCTCAACAGATGAGTACTCTCCCTGCTCATTCAACTCCTGGATGGATATCACCAGCTCGATCCTACGAGACACCTCACTCCACCTTAAACATGCAACACTCAAGATTAGTATGTGTCAGCTTATGTCAGTGTGTACGAGTATGAGCAAAACACGTGATACATGTACCTGTCTCGTAGCGTCTGGGTCTTGGCTTCCAGTGCATCTAACTCCCACAGCGAAACTCCGTTCCCGGCACAGCGGTGACCCCACACTTCTATGGCCAACGCTCCATCTGATATAAACTCTAAAAACTCATCTGTCACATGCACAACGTAGTCCTGCACAGAGACAAAAGGTCTTTAGTTAACAAGACTTGAACATTAAGCTAAGTAAATCTAAGAATGAACAACTTTACGTTCAAAGAATCAGCCGCTCCTTTTTATTTACCTTGCACTGATCAAACTGGACAGTGAACTGGGCGTCTGGGCTTCGAGGGGAAGGACTGTCTGGGCTGACCATGGGGGGGGCCACAGTGGGCTCGCCGTGCTCCCAGAAGGTGTATTGACAGAAGACAAAGTTGGACAGGTTGAGCGGCAGACCTGTGGCCTCTCTGATCCGCACCTGCAGCAAAGAGACAAGTAGTTGTTGTGCTGTTGTACTCAACAATCCCCAAACATCCATCTTTGCTAGGATCCAGTGACTCTTTTACCCTGCAGGTGAGCCTCTTAGACATATGGACGATCTCCCCGTTGGTGTCCATCACCTCAAAGCAGCTGCTCTCACTGGAGTTCTCTGAAGAGTCGTCTCCCCCAGACAGGCGCTCTGGGACAGCTCCACTCACCCGCATCAGCTCAATGTGCAACCTGCCTGCTACCTGTACACACAGGGCAGGGCACGTTATCTCCCAAAATAAATACAATCTCCCAAAATGTCTTAATTTTAAATATGCAAGCATGTAATCCTTATATATGGAAAATTAATAGTTTCTGTCTGAGTGAAGCTGTATATGATGGTGCACTCTTACCTCTCCTTGCTGGCTGATGATGGGGACTGCATATTGTAGTTTGACATCATGAAAAAGGCACTCTAGAAAAATGTTGGCCACTCCTATCAGGTTGTGGTTCTCTTGTGCCTCATAGAATGGGTCACAGTATTTACTGTTTGCCTTGTTATACTAAAAGAAAACAAAGACAGAAACACCTTGATATTCCAGCTCATGTTTTCTACCTCGAATGTTATGCGCTCTCTGAATGCCATTCTAGTATTTTTTTCCTGTTTCTTACCAGCTCTTCTGTGCCTTCCCTCCAGTCCCCGTAGTGGTCTCTCATATCCACCAGTTTGTTTTCCAGCTTCTCAATGGTCCACACCTGGGTCCCCTTCCCCTTTCTCCTCACCTGAATGGCCGGCTCGCTCACTATAGCTCCACGCTACAAAAAAAACAGATTTTGAATATTCTTATTTTTCAGAAGATATTCGCACTTTGAAATGATAACATCTGTACCATGATATACCACCTCCTTTAGTGAGGTGATGTGGTGTTTGTGTGTGACTGCTCGGGGTTCAGAGGTCTGACCTTGCGGTTGGCGCTGAGGTTGGCCGCAGGAATCTGAAGGGTGACCTGATAGTCCGTCAGTTTGCTCATCTCCTCTGCCAAAAAGTTAGCTTCTCGCACCAAGGTGTTGGCTTTCACGACTTGCACTCTGAGTCGGGACAGACTCTGACGAAAAAGCTCATCCCTGACACACACACACACACACACACACACACACACACACACACACACACACACACACACACACACACACACACACACACACACACACACACACAGACCATTCATGAGGATGAAGATCAACAAACATCATCACTATGCACATCATAGATAGCAAACCATCCTTGTTTACAGGAACAGCTAGTGCAAAACAGGAGTTAAGTAGAAAGCTACTAATGACTGCAATTGGACATAAAAAACATGTGATAAAAGAGTCTCATATCAGATTTAGCTACCAAACCACAGTGGTTACATAGAATGGCAAAATATAAAGGAATGAACAGTAAGTGATGAGTCATGTCAGAGGATATTTGCTAAAGCTATCTAGCTACCACATTGATTATCAGCTCAATGCTACCACATTGTGCAGAAGGGCCTGGTTTGTCTCGGTAAAGAGCACAATCACATGCTGATATGTTGTAAGTGTGTGTAAAGAAGGTTTTGGTATTGTAGTGTTGGTTGATGTCTTGGAACACAATACAGCATTCCTTCAATGTACCTATTTTCGAATAACTTCAGCAGGTGTTATAAATAAGTGTTACATCTCAGGATTTTAACAGGAAGGTGTCGAGAAACTTTATTTGATTCCATATATCACTTCATAGCAGCAAGGCTCACTGAGGCTCAGACTGAGTCAACATTGAACAAAATTCCATCACAGTGACTGATTTCCCAATTTAAAAACTGTATTTGGCTTACTCATGTTAATACAGCTATGTTTAATAATGCTAATGTTTTATACAACTGAAAATATATTTGCACATCTCATCTCGTTAGTCCTGAGGCGGTCCTCCCTGCAGTGTGCAGAGAGGGTGTGTGTGTGTGTGTGTGTGTGTGTGTGTGTGTGTGTGTGTGTGTGTGTGTGTGTGTGTGTGTGTGTGTGTGTGTGTGTGTGTGTGTGTGTGTGTGTGTGTGTGTGTGTGTGTGTGTGTGTGTGTGTGTGTGTGAGTGAGTGCATTCCACTAACCGCTCCTCTGTCCACAGTCGCAGTTTGCCGTGCGGTGTGTGTGTCGGGAACGTGAGGCGCTCGCTGCTGCTGCGGTGGTGTTGTTGATTCTTTTCAGGAGACAGCTGTTGCCGTAGCGACTCCAGCTCTCGTTCGTACATCACTCTCTGCTCTTCAAGCGCCGTCCGCTTCTCCTCCAGGTACTGCTTCTCCAGCACCTGGACCACATTCTGCATGGGGTCTACACAGCAGAAACAACACGTTTCACAATCCAGTACACAAGTCCTGGTTGTTGTTCTGAGGACAAGCTAAACTGCAATCATCACATCTGATAACAAATCAAGTTATTCAATTAGAAGTAATCAATGCATGGTAATCAATTATACAATGGTGCTTTCAAAAACAAAAGGTGTTAATATAGGTTGAGAGTAGCTGCAACAAGCTGAAGGTTCAGAAACCCAGAGGTGGGAAGTAACTAAGTACATTTACTCAAGTACTGTACTTAAGTATAATTATGAGATACTTGTACTTTACCTGAGAATTTTCATAACATGCTTCTTTGTACTTCTACTCCAATACAACTCAGAGGTAAATGGTGTACTTTTAGTCTACATTTATCTGATACCTTGAGTTACTTTACAGATCTGGATTAATGATGTGAAATATAAACAACTCTTAAATCAGACTTTAGTTACACAGGGAGTAAATTCACAAGCTACCCTGCAGTATACAAAGTCATTCAAACTAGCTGCACCTTTACACTTTAATGCATCAATAATTATAATCAAAACATATCATATATATTATTCTGAAATGGACCAATCGGCAGAATGACTATTCTTACTTTTGTTACTTTAAGTATATTCTGATGCTAATATCTTTCTACTTATACTTGAGTAACATTTTGATTGCAGGACAGAGTATTCCTACATTCTGGTAATTCTACTTTTACTCAAGTACAAGATCTGAGTACTTCTCACACCTCTGCAGAAGCCTACATACTACCCATAGCTGTGTCCTGAATGAATAAGAAACAATTATACTATCCTAATCGTACCATTGTTCCCCAGAGTCTTCATTATGACCTCCATCTGGGCAAACTCATAGCTGTAGTCCTGCTCAGAGGATGCCTCGCTGGCCGTCTCCACGTCTGCCTCGATGAAGCTCTCTCTGGGGGAAGCTCTATCCAGCTCCTTTAAACGGTCCCGCTGCTTTCGGTTAGGCAGATTAATCCTACAGAACAACAGGACTTCCAATCAGTGACTTATTCATGTCATTACTCTCCACACATTCGAATGTGGCCCTACTACGACATGTCTCATACCTGAAGAAGTGATTGTTGCCCCATAAGATCCGATCTCCATGCCACAGGTACACCAATGAATCAATCATTGTTCCGTTAACACAGGTCCTGTAGAAAAAAAGAGAAATTAAATACTGATAATAAAAAGGTCAGATTTCATATTATTTTAAATCCAATCCAACTTTATTTATATATCACATTTAAAAACAACAGAGTTGACCAAAGTGCTGTACATCAATAAATATATACAAAAGCAGCATAAATACATTTAGACAAAACCAATAGGACAAAAATAAACTAATGTAAAAGCACGAGACAATAAAACCATACTTATAGCCACAGACTGAAAACCCTCATACACGATGTAAA
>NW_011347692.1:58290-84970 GCF_000735185.1 Notothenia coriiceps
CCCAATTTAGAAACACAGACTGATACGTCTTATACGTGGTCTGCAAAAGCACGGGAGAACAAGTAGGTCTTTAAACGAGATCTAAAAACAGGCAAAGTGGGAGCAAGTCTGATCAGGGGGGGCAGATCGTTCCACAGCCTGGGAGCTGCTACAGAAAAGGCCCTGTCTCCCCGCTGTTTTAACCTTAAATGAGAAATACTGATTGAGAAGGAACAATCGTTTTGCAGTGGGAGGGGCACGTGGCTCTGATATCAAAGCGAGGAGTTCAGATCATAAATTCCTTTACAGTGAGATCATGTGAAACACTGCGGTCCTGTCATCCATGAAGGAGAGACAACAGAGAGATTCACAGAGATAGGGAGAGTATATTGAAGCTGGTTGTATAGTAGCTCACCTGGCATTCCCAATGGGGGTCAGGGTGACATCACCGTCCGGGCAGAGCTCCAGGACACAGTGCTCCGGCTGGATACCGATACCGAAGAGCTGGATGTCCTGAGACGTGTCTGCGCCCACACGCGTGTGCTCCTACACACAGGTGCAGGACAGATTGAAAACACTTTAATAATGACACATCTGAAAATAATTACACCAACAATCTTGTTCCAACTTTCAGTTTATAACCTGCAAAATGTTGTTTTTTGAACCACTTTGAATATTGTCATTTGCAAAACAATAAAGTTAATTCAAGATAAAAACACAAGCCTAAGTGAAAGAACTTGTGTCTCTCTCATTGCAGTGTGGGCGTTGCTAAACAAACATCCAGGCTTCTAGAGGATGTCCAACCCTGCAGTGGACTAACCCATTTCACATTACCGTAGTCATTCCACACTGATATGCCAGGCTGCAGAACCCAGACAAAGGCCTGTTGTTCTGTTCGCCGGCTGCTTCCTCACATGCCTCCACTGCTACAGGTCCAACTATAGCCAGGCGGTTGTTAGACAGAGTGCTTTTTTGTAAAGTCTGCCTTCAAAGCTTCATCTGGATCACTACGGCATATGTGCTGCTTTCATATTACCACGGTGGTAGGTCTGTGTTGCTAACAATATGCAGTAATACCACAGAGAGTTAGTGACTAAATGTCTGCTGAGACGACTAATCCCTAAAATGAGACTGTTATTAAAAGAACTTCCTGGCTTCTGTACAGACTTCAGCCATTACGAGGTGCTTGGGATTTGTGAATTTCCGACCATTATATACAAAAAGTTACAGCATATGCCAAACATGGAGATATGACGCAAAGATATTCCATTCATTCATGGCGCTCAGACATACAATTGTCTACAAATCTATACACTGTATAAACATGTTTTTATTTTATTAGTGCCACTAAAAAAGAATCTGCATTTTGGGGCTGTGCATTGACCTTCATTTAGAACACCTTATGTTGAAAGTAAAATGGTTCAGGCATTAATCTAACCACATACATTTAATACAGACCGGTATGTTCACACTGAAAAGTCCCTAGAATCTAATTTCCTGTTTGATCACCCTGGATTTTGTAAACCAAAACATATGTATACATTTTAATGCTGTTTAGTCTCGTTTTGCGACTGGTTTTGCATTATCACATTGTAGAAGCCGTGTACCTTCAGGTAGTAGACCAGCAGCTCATTGAGGGCAGGATCTGCATTCAGGTTGACCAGGAAACACTTGTCTTCCCCCACTTTAATCCCTGATGTTTCCAGAGAGATGCCCATGCTCTCCAGCTGCTTTTGACGCTCCTAAACAAAGATAATAACGGTGTAACTGCACGTATAAATATGAAATAGATTTGTAGTTTTGCAGTCTCATTATGAGTGATGTGCATACAGTGGCAATCTCCTCTGTCTTTCTTAGTTTCTCCTCCCAGGTGACAGTCATATCCAGAATGAGTTTCTCAGACTCGTGCAGTTTCTCCTTCAGCTCAGGGGCCTTCAATGACTGATGGGAGAAATGGGGGAAAAAAATCAGCATCAGTGCTACCTGGTCTGATTTATGACATGTCTGCCATTCATTATTTATATAATTTGTGAGCCTCTGTGGTTCACCCACTCCCTCCGCTCACCTCGGCCTGAGAGAGTTGAACTTTGAGCTTCTCCACCTCCTCCCTGAGCTCTCTGATGATCCGAGCGTTGGGGTCTTCGTTCACGACGGCATGGTTGACGATTCTCTTGGCTCTGTCGGCATAGCGTAGTGTGGACAGCGTCTCCTCGTAGTTATCGGCTGATGGACTCACTGTGGCTATCATGGCTGTCTTGCTGTTTCCGCCTAGGTTATCCTGGAGACAAGGAAACTTGTTTAAAGAAGATATAGCTGCTAAATGTTTCCTTTCAGTCCAGATATAAAGATGGTAAAGGACAAATGAACAAAACACCAAAACAATTTTTTTTGTCACCTTTCAAGAGCAGAGGATTAAAATAACTGAGTGAATTTAATGTACGGTTATAATACAATTTGAATGTACTAGTACTTAAAGGTAGGGTAGGTAAGAATGGAGAAACCAGCTCGAGTGCGCTAGAATTTGAAAGTACGCAGCTGAAGAAAATCTGCCACTTCCTTACAGAGCCCCTCCTCCAACACACACGAACGTGCACATGACCAATGAGGGCACGAGATAAGTTTGTGCACAGATGGAAGGCTGACAGGCAGGTAGGCCATCCAGTTATTTTAGCCGGGCCGGCTCAGATGATTGGTCGTGCTTTTTACAGTACTACGGCTTCCACAGATGACATTTTTGTATTTATTGTCAAAGATTTTAATATATTCATTGCTATCGGGATGTTAATATAACAAAAAGAGTTTCTGAAGTGAATTACCTACCCCACCTTTAATGAGGTTATTTTTGATTTGATTCTACCTTATCCTCATACTACACTAAACCTCTGAGGGAATAATAGTACTTTAAAAAAATTTGGCATCTGAAGTTATTTGTTATTTTGTTAATTAAGGCTTCACATCAAGATCAACCTATATTATTTTTCAGTCCCCTAATACTACTAATACTGTTTTTGTATACATTTGAATGAAGGTCTTTACCTTGTAGTATTTTTATAATATTATTGTGGTATTACTACTTTTACTAAGTGAAGGCTTCGAATACTTCTTCTACCACTTTCTTTCAGTCACATTTAAGCAAACCTAGAACAACCACACAATGACCAAAACAGAACACATTTATAATAATAAGTGTAATTTGTGGGTCGAACCTTCAGTAGCCAAGTGAGGACGGAGTCTCTGTACGGCACAAACTTGGCCTTCCCCTTCCCTGCAGACTGATCCGCCAGAGCAGAGATCACACAGCCTAACGTGGTAAGGGACCTAGAAACACACACAGAAACATCAGCGTTAAACTGTCAACTGGACATCAAACATTTGTATGTCGTTCATTAAAAAACATAGACCCACTTGTTAATATTGCTGCCCTCTTTGAGTCTCTCCCCAGCAGCTCCAGTCTTGGACACTCGCTCACTTCCTGCCAGGTCGACCAAACTCAGCTTGCTCACTTTCTCCCCTGAATTCTGTTAACCATCACAACATGAACAAATAGTCAGAACCACGATAAGACAAATAGGATAAACACAGTGGAGGTAATTGTTTTTTAGTAAATATAAGGTTAATTAATAGGGAAAGTAGGTGAAAATCAAGAAAGCACTGACCCCAGACCGTAGATCAAGAAGTGTTTGTGTTACAATGATACTGAAGACGCCATGTGACCGACTGCTCTCCTCGTTCATGTTGGTGGCTGCAACTGTGCGGGATTTGTTCCCCTCTGACATTAACACCTCAATGTCCTATAAGAGATCGAGGTCATAAAAGACAATGTGTGTTAGGAAAATGGGAAAAAAACAACAATATGAAAACATTTTCTAACTAGATTTAGGTAAAGCTTGAACACTGATCATAATGAGAACAGTAACGTCAGCTGATATTCACATATGGCTGTGTTGTATGTGATGTAGCTGGGTTACAAAAGGCAGTGAGCCAAGGCTGTGGGAAAACCATGGCAATAATATCAGTCAGACAAAGAAGAACAGGGTGGAGATGTTAAAACTTAATTAAGGACCCTTCCAAGGGTTGGCATATAAATCACCAAAAAAACATGACTACATCCCACTTCAGGACATGTCTGCACTTGGGAGGATGTGAAACGAATGCAAATTCCCAACAGATGATTTACAGGGGTTTCTGCTGGATGCTATGAATCATGGGAATGTGAAATATGAGGCATGTGGTCAGTGATACTGGATTGATTCAGCTCCTCCTCTGTTCAGTGCGTTGACAGAAAGGTGAAAGACACACCTCAAAGTTGCTCACAGCCAGCTGAGACAAGCCATCCACATACGGCCCCAGGACTTTGTGTTCCCGGACCTTAAGGGAATGTCGGCCCCTTCAAAAATAGGGAAAGTAATGCAATTAGTAAAATAAGGGAGGAATAATGATCATTTCTAATAAGAACTTATTCCATACATAAAGGAATAAGAAATAGTGATTTATAATGCACACTTCTCACTTCACCAAGTTTATGTAACACTGCTTAGCAGCTCAACACATTCCATCTATGGAGAAGCTACAATTATCTCCTTTAACCTTGAGTCCGTAATCAGAATGGATAAAACTTGTGTATCAAGTACAAAAGTAACTTTCTGGGAAATAAGACACAGCCTCATATTTGTGTTTGGAAACAACAATGGCGTTTCTGAATCACTTCAATACATATCTCAGTTGCATTTGTTACAACTTGTTGAAATGGAATGGCTCGCATGTTATTGCAGTATTGAAACAATTAGCTCCTCATCAACATGCACTACAACTGCAATCAAATGTTAATGGGAGTGTAATGCCAAGATGACACATGAAAGAAATCATTGATGAAAAAGTTTATGAATTGCGAGACTGGCTAAGGCCAACACAAAAAAAGAGTTATCCCTCTCTTCACAATCTCACTTATCCCAGTTCTAAATCCATTGTTTCTTACAAAAGATGTGTATTTTTAAAACATTCTCAAATACATGATTCAAAAACATATACAATTTTGAAAAAAGACAAATGGTACTTTTTTTAAACAGCTTAGACAGTATTATTAAACATCAGTATATTGTATTTGTCTGGCACCTTTTCCAGCTGTTGGTTAGGCAATCTGATGTTTATTCAGGGATAGGATAGTATGTGTGGGAGTTTATTGTCATAAAGGAACACATCACGCAGTACATATTTTCTGTGTGTAAAAGGTAAACTAAGTGTAAGAGGTGGTTTCTTTGATGGTGCAGGTGTGTCAATTGAAGCTCATCTTCACCTGGCTGCGTACTAGGGGTTTAGAATAAAACCTATAGATCTGTAAGAGTCACTAAATTGTTGCAGCCAAAGAACCAGGTTCATCCCTTACACTGTAGTTATCTACCGCCCAATGCAGCAAAGAGGAGGATAAAACACTAGAAAATGGCCATGGCCAACTTATAGGGTGTGACAGAGATCCTGTTGACACTTAATATCACATGTCCAATGTTTAACCCTGAACATCAGAGAGGCAGAAAGACAAAGAGGGAGAACAAGAAAGTGAGAGGCGTGTTGTATCAGCGGGAGGAAGCAGCTATTGTAATGGCTTTGGCTGCATCTTCAGACATCTGCAGCGCACGGAGAGCTCCACTGTAGAGCCTCTGTAGGGCTCCACTAACAGATGTCCCTGAAACACACACGTTCACAGTTCACTCTCCCATGCAGTCTGTCTGCCAACCCACACCAGACCACGGAGGCGAAGAATGCAGCCGAGTCAGAGGACGATGCTGTCCTGCAGGAAATGATTGGGTTGAGCTTCCTACTCACATCATTCTGTCGCCATCCGCCATTCAGGCTACTAGACACTACAGAGCTATAAACAGAGATGCAAAACTACAACAAAGTGGGAGCTGACGGAGAGGTCACTGCTGCTGTGTCTGTGTCACACAAGGTCACAAGCCTCACCAATGCATTAGCAGATTCCATTCAGCGAGGTTAAACAGGTCACATGTGCCAGAAATCAGACTCACCCTTTAGGATCGAGGAGGTCACGGACCTTCTCGTTGTATATCTCCATGTAGGACACCTCCACCTTAAAAGTATGGCCCTCGTTCTCCACCTTGTGGATCCTCTCAAACAGCGAGCAGCAGAGTCGAGGGATTAAACCCGGCTGCTCCCCATTCCCCATCATGGAGAAGGACTTGCCTGAACCTGAGTAGATACCGCAGAGTCACTATCCAATACAGAAAACGTCTATAGAGTACTTCATTAACAGTAAAACTTTAAGCATCCTGATCATGAAATAAACAAAAGTCTCTACATGTTGTGACAAAACAAAAGGTCGACAGCCATGCTAGCAGTTCTTTGAAGCTTTACTTAGGCACAGCTATGCTTTGAGCTAAAGGCTAACATCGACATGCTAACAAACTTATGCTAACACGTTTAGCAGGAATAATGTTTATCAAGGTCACGATCTTAGTAAAGCGTTATAGCTTGATCTGCTATTTAGCCAAAAATACATAACTCATCAGAGGCTGATGGGAATTTCATACATCAGGTGTCAGAGGGCCATTGAAATATGTGTGCTCTTCTCTCCAAGAGTGACCACATGTTTTACTCTAAGACTGGAAGTGGGATGAAGTAGCTCATTTGATCCCGGGTGAAGGAAGGATATGAGTTAAGGGATTCAACAGTGTGATTATAATACAAGTCTTCCTGTGCTTAAAAACCTTCTGCAGACACATCTGGAGTAAACCTGACCCACATATATTAGTTACACATGCTTATGAGACTGCATAAAGTAATGGATTAAGCAACAACAAAAAATTAAGTGATTGAATGTGGTTTCCATCTGGATTTTCAGTTACCTGTCTGTCCATAGGCAAATATGCAGGCATTATATCCCTGGAATGCATTATCAAGTATTCCCTCTCCAAGGCACTTGAACACCACCTCTTGACCTTTCAGACAAAGAATCACCATGGAGATTTGGTAAACAGATAAACCATTCAGATGTATAAGTACTACTAGCCTTCTGTTTTGCATCATTGAATAAGTGCAATAACCTTAACACAGAGAATTGTATCAAAAAGGGCCACTAATCAGGAAACATAAAGAATTATTTCATCTTCAGAAATTCGGAAAAAGTATTCATGAAAGATGACAGAATCCTGTCTGGTCGTATGCAAAATGCTATGTAGAGAAATCTGTCGTGTTGCTGTCGTGCTTCTGCTGAATGGGACAGCTGTTTAACGAGCTATATAAAGCCTGGGCCTGGGCCTTGAGGCGGCCCTTCACTGAACAGATTGCCTTGTCTGTTCAGCACAAAGCAGATGTAAGCATTTCCATCACAAAATGAGAGCAATATAAGGAAATTATGTACAATGATTATGTAAATCTACTTCAGCATGGACATAATTACCTCACCTAAACCTAAAAATGGAGCTGTAACCTTTTCCATTCAAAACTCATTAGAATTGTAATTACTCAATTACAGAAGCACAATAGGAAATGCTTTTTTTTACTCTTCATGTTACAAATACATGTATGTTTTTGTATGTATAGTACAAAACACCATGATGGTTTCATTCTTTTGAGACAATTAACTTGGATATTTGTATGTATTCTCTCAAAATGCAAATTACCATATATACCTACAGTACACAATGCTTTGCTTTGCTTTATGCAAAAAACATGACCATCAAGTAGGGAGTTTCCCTGCGCTATTGCTGCACAAAGCTAAGCAGGTCTTTGAAGGGGATTTCATTTGAGTTCTTTGGCGATGAGTGGAGTATCAGATTCAGCATTTATGACTCACCAGCATATTTGGGAACGTTGGATTCATCCATGGACCAGAAACAGTGGTCAAAAGCAAACACCTGCAGGGAAGTCAGCACAAAGAGTATAAACACACACTTCTCACACTTGTCCAAGCATGTACAGCACAAAAACAACCTGAGTGGCCTTACTTATTTTGTGGTACAAAGACAGGCTTATTGTGGCGAACCACGCCACCCTGCAGTAAATCAGCAGGACGGGGGCTGTCTGAGTGAGTAAGATGAAGTCTAACGGAGTATTGTTGGCAAGGTGATGCTCGTTAAGACCGCGCCATGACTGTCTGCACAAATCGCCGAGTTATTTCATAGTGGCTGGAGTTAAATGAATTCATAAATCAGGGTCAGCGCTCCCCAGAAGAAATTCCAGCACCCAGTGACCCCCGTCTCCAAGGAAACGGGGCCGTGGCAGTTCCCGGTGGTGCAGGCTGGCTCTCAGCAGCAGAGACCCCTTGTGTCCCCCCGGCACCTGCATGAGCTATGAGAGGAGAACACACAGAGAGGATGGTCTCTGGGAAAGAGCATGGCCTCATTTAGCAAGGACCCCGACTCCTCACAGACAGAACTACTCCTGTTACTGCCTATGTTGGAAATACCCAATTATCAAAATCCTTTAGTTTCCATTAGTATGAAAATGGTGCATATATAGTTTGTTTTAATACACTAACAGTGTATGTTGATAGGGGATATGTAACTTTCTAAATTCCATACTGAACAAGGTAACAGAGCTTTTATGATTGCTGCTCCATCCCTTTGCCTTACTCTATCTACCATTACATCTAAAGTTACAGAGAGTGGGTCTCAATTATGTTTTAAGGTTATATTAAGGTTGTTTCTAGGACTAAATAATGAATGTAACAGTAAGGAATATTGACAATCTTATAATCACATATCTGTTTCTATCTATGCTGCTTCTCTGCAACTTTTTGGATAAAACAATAATATTATTTTATGCCAGCTAAGCTCCTTTTATAAAGATTTCCTCTGAAATGCAGAAACAATTGCTGCAGTCCTGTCATCCTGCTGTGCAAGCACAACAGTGCTGCGTGTTACTACTCGTGGCTTTCAGTGCACGACTGCAGCTCTGCCAAAGCACTTTCCCTGCACAAATACCCCAAATAATCGTGTTCCCTTCAAATCATAATAAGGGCTATTGGCCAGGGAACTACTGGTTGCACAGTCAGCATGGGAAGCACTGAGATCCCTGAATACTTTGAAAGCAAGACCTCCTCTTGTGACTTCAGACAAGTGAGTGGGTGCCATTCAAAGGAACAAAAAGGGCCATCATTCTCAATTAGGGCTGGTTTGGTAACTAGGGCTTAAATCTGCTCTGCTCTGTAACCGTCCAGCCTCAGGGTGTGACTGTGCAACAAATTGTTCATGATTGGACCATTACTATTAATCAGTAGTACAAATAATGATGAAGCGGAGGGACATAATGCCCTTTTTGTCATTTCTGGGATAAAATGTGGTCGAACGTGATTAGACGGCAACCTCAGTTTCCCATTTACAAAGCAGGGAGTTTAATTTGAGTGCCACTACAACTTAGCAGACAGCCACGGTCTAGCTGAAGGGCAGCTGAGGTTCACGGGCCCCAGAGACCCTGCTCTCATCAGGTCCCATCAGCGGCCGAGTGCACTGAGTACAAAGCCTGGCCCTGGTGTGTGAAACATCTCTGAGCTAGTCACCAGCGTGTTGTCAAGGGGGGAGGTGGGGGTGCACTTCAACAATGCAGCTTTGAATGCGCACACACACTGCCCCAGTGTCCGCGCTCATCCCTCTCTTATTGTAGAGCTTTTATGGGTGTTCACGAGATCTTAGAGCGCTGACACATTCACACGGACATCTATCCGGCTCCTGCTGACCCACCAAACTACTAAAACACTCTCAATCATGTCCCTAGAAACAACGGCACAACAGTAGGACCTGTACAGGATGCTTCTCCTCCCCTCAAGAGGATAAGGTTGCCTGTGCAGCATCCTGCTTCTGGAGGATTTCAGTATATGTGATGCCAGGACAGTCAGTGAAAGTCACTACAGATTACTGTTCCTGCTGACACTGCATGTCAGCTCTGTTGATGCTGGCCAGCTTCTTTTTTTTTGTAGCAACAGACACACACAACTTACCTTGGATTGTTTCCTGTTGAACGAAAGGTGCAATCCATCATAAAAAGGAGAAACCCAGAAAAGAAACAGGGGAGAGAAGAAATAAAATGGTTAGCATTGATACAATTTAACAGTCAGAACATGTTCCCACTCTGTAAGATGCAGCTGCACTTCTCACAGCAGGACATTTCCCATTGTCTGCCTCAGAAACAGCTTTTCGGACACTAAAATATGCACATTGAAACCAAAGCAACTTTTTTTTATGAAACTCCTTTCAAACTTTTACATTTTTTTAATTCCTTGCGTGGCTTCTTCATTCATTCCTTCTGTCATTCACTTGGGCACAGATTGCTACCATCTAGCATTTCCTAGTGGTAGGTGCTGCTGTGATTTGGTTCATAATTGGGCCAGTGGAGCGTGAGGAAGAGAAGAGATTTAGGATTCAATGTCCCACTGACTCTGTTGAGTAAATAGCTCTTATGGCTGTGGACTTAACAGAGAGGCCAGGTTGGGGAAGCCGCACTCAGCATATGCAGCTGCCGGAACCAAGGACAAAAGGGTCATATATATGGCACTGAGTTATGTAGGATTATTCTCCAAACCAGGGAGGGAATTCCCCAAAGCAGAAATTCTATAACAATAAAGTAACAGCTCCAAAGAAATAGAGGATCACATTTTTCTTTTCTAACATAGGACTCTAGCGCTTCTATATATCGGCCCCACTCCAGTCCTTCAACCGTCAGCAGATTCCTCCTGCAGGCGTCTCCTGGCACAGAGACAAAGGTGGGCATCACCTTCACTCAGTAACTAATACAGGGCCACTGAAACACTGCACCAAAGTGTCACACACACACCGAGCCGAGTCACCGATAATAGCACGCCTGGAGAGCTGTATGAAAAGCCCAGGAAAAAACCTCTTCTGTAAGTTTAAAATGAAAAGGTAGGAATTGAGAACAGATTTTCTTTCTTTCCAGGAAAGTAACTGTACTCATTATGATCAGGGACAGCAGAGAGCGGGTGGGTGGGCCACGTATGGGTTCAGACCCTGAATCTGAATCTGGGCCTCTGACAACCACTGTGACTGGGTGTCAATCAGAGAAGACAACGACAGCAGCAGGGACCCCTCCTCTAACCGGGCCCTCCACACTGCAGAACAGAGTGAGGAGCTATGATATATCAGACAGAAGGGTGCCCACATCTAAGACTTCCTGTGGGTAGACTAGGAGGTATGATCAAAAGGTACTGACCAGGCGTAATTAAAAAAAAAACTTCATATTTCAGTGTTGCTACAAAGTGGAGATGTCAAAGATGAAAGGAAAACGTGGGAGAGTTAAAACAACAAATAGAGAGCAAACAGCCCTGCGAAGAATGAGGAATGGACAAAGACAAAGACCAGATGTATCCCTACGGAGAACAAAGGGACAACAGATACAAGACCGGAAAGAGAGAGACAGAAGCAAACACACACAGACACACACTAAACGAAGAGACAAAACATGCAGCTATGGAATGTGTACAGTCTAGACTCTGCAGCAGGAGAAACTACATCTACTGAGTGAGAGCTGCAGCAGTGGTTTGATGGCTCTTAATCATTCTGTCGTATTATGAATGTACAGTATGCTGTATGGTGTGCCAGGGTTGCTTAACAAGACAATGGGGGAACTGTTTCGAGGTTGCTACATTTAGGATTTCATTCATAAAGTCTTATATAAAATGTGTTTGATTAAAAAATGTACTTTATTTCATTCGTGTTTTCCTGTTATACTGTGTTTCATTACATCCCTCCCCCATCACAACAATAAGATCTCCCTCTCAATAAATCAAAGTACATTAGACTTCAGTTCTCCCATTCTGTTTTGGAAATAATCTCTTTAATCTCTCGAGAAATCTGTCCTTCTGAGCAGTTTGTACCTTACTTGTAAAACACAAGCTATGTCATCCATATTTGGTTGTAGAAATACTTTATTTATAATTTCAAGAAATTGCAAACAAATGTGTATTTGTACAATGTTTTAGGGGCAACATTACTAATTAGGACTGTTAGAGATGCTCATTTAAAAAACTAAATATCATTGCACCTTGTGTAAAAACCATGAATATGTTTATTGCAGTGGGTGCTGCATTTGAAATAAATGATTAAGGTCTATCAATAAGACAATACTCCTTTGAGGACTTTTTTCAATCACCTTTTTTCAAGCTACTTCTAATACTTGTTTTGTCGAAACAAGCAGATCTCTGAAAATATATATTTTTACTGTAATTTGACAAAAAAAGCCACAAACACTGAGCTGGAAGCAGAGACAAATGACTGAAACAATATTCGATTAAAAACTAGTTTTTTGATTTTAACTAGTTTTGTAATTAAATCTACATTGTTTACATGATAACCCTAACCCTAGGATCATTTGTTAGATCACTTTTAAATCCTCCAGGTAAGCAAATGCTACCAGTGGCAGCTCTGTCACAAATGTTTCAGTGCAGCTCCAAGTGACTCAAGCATGAAGCATGCGGGTCATTTGCTTAATAGTCAGCCCACATGCCAAGTCGCTGACTGCAGGGCTTATTAAAGGATGTGTTGTGGTTGACCAAGTGTGTGACACACATGTACAGTATGGCACAGAAGTGCCAGATAACATCAGATTCTCCCCCTCAGAGGCAGATGCAGGCGGACACTGCAGACCCAGCAGGGCATGTTGAAGTATAGGGTCCCATGGGGGGTGGTTCTGCATGCTGAGCGTCATCAAAGGCCTGCAGCTACCTGATGCCAAGGCACCCATGAGTGATTTCAACTTGGTCGAGGGGGGACACTGGTCTTCCACAATACGATGATCCCCCACCCCTCGATACTGATCCTGCCGTGGCAGACGGATTAAAGGAGCACATTTTGATCTTCTTTATGAAATCCTTGTTTCTTATCTCTTTTTTTTTTTTTAAACAATATCTTTATTCATTTTTCTTTCTTTTAAACAACAAGACACACCATACCTTACAAATACTTACGACAACAAAACATTAAAATAAAACAAATGATGTGAAAAACAGAGACAAAGACAAGACAGGACATCATTACAAAAATTAAATGAAATTGAAATGTAAAATATATAATAAAAATAAGAGACATTAATGAAATGAAATTTAAAAATAAAATAAAATTGGGCAGTAGCAACATTATCCTAAAAAGTGTACATAGTCACAGCAGTTTAAGAAGTACTTTACTTTTCCATTCAACTAGATTTCTCTCATTTCAACCAGATCGGGCCCATTGTTATTTCTTAGCATGTTTGACACATTAACATCACCTAACAGTTGAGTAAACGGGCCCCAAACCCTATCATAGGTTTCTCTTATCACTTTTAGTAAGAAATCTACTCAGAATCAGACTGGGATCATTTTAACATGCATCACAAATACTTTAGAAAGATGTATGCTGGTGCCCAAAAGGAAGGTATGAAGAGTGGGAGAGCAGCATTGGAATCCCCCCACCCGCGGTTATGGAGCCGGATTAAGGCCACTGGGTTATTATTCCACCGAAAACTGCACTTCTAGCCCAGTAGGCAACACACCAGATTAATCTACGGTATCATCCACTTACTGGTGGATCTCTCCACCCTTAAAAAAATGAAAATGCATCCCCACGCTCAGACATAATATATATTTTATATGTATAATTTAATTTAATCTGACAGCTCTTAATAACTCTCCAACTGACACATTGGGAGCAGGCTGCTTGAAGTTAGCTACTGATGTCAGTAGCGTTATCGTCTGAAAACAGGGTTTGAAAATGAAATGAAAATGTGTTTAAAATAATAACGAAAAATAATTCAATCAAAACCGCTCATGTTCTGGCTACCCGTTTCCCAATGCATGAAGGATACTGTCAGATTTGTCATTGTGATTCAGCAAGCTTTGTAAGACTTCTGATAATATAATCCTGCCGCATTAATAGAATATATGTCAAAACCCAAAGTCAACCCCCCACAGAGATAACATTCAGACCATGTATCTGCCATGCACACACACACTCGCAAATTACAGTCTTTTGCTAGCACTCCTCCCATTGATTTAAAGTCTGATCTGTTGCTAAAACTCTGCCTCCCCCACCCTTTAAGCCTCCTTTAAACAGCACATGTGACCTTTTTCCCCTTTTGAAACACTTCAGCAGTCAATTACAATTCAACAAACTCCAGAGCCAAAAAGTATGCTTTGAGCGTGTGTCTGTGTGTGAGAGAGAGGGAGAGAGAGAGAGAGAGAGCGAAAGAGCGAGAGAGAGAGAGAGAGAGAGAGAGAGAGAAAGAGAGAGAAAGTGTTGAGTTACAACACACTGTGCTCTCAGAGGCGACAGGCTAACATTTCAGATGGTCGTCCAGTATGTTTAGAACGCGCGGGGCCCCACCCACTCGAACCAGAGGTCACCCTGCTGCAGACAGACAGCAGAGAGCAGGAAAATGCTGAGCAGTTGGTTTCAGTGAGAGAGGTGAGCACCCTAGATGATTCCTAATGCAACACTGAGCTGGGTGTCATTTGTATGTAAGCAGGAGTGATCCAAAAGTAAACATGACAACTTGTTGAAGTCAGAGGTTTACATGCAGAAGTATTGAAAAAACAGCACTAAAGGAAGTTGCCTTGTTGATGACAGAAACAGACCTGCAGGATGGATCAAAACTACTGAGACAGCAAACTCTGACTTCTGCCACACAAACCATAAGTGGAGCTTCTTCAGTTTTATTAATCATCAAAATTTCCACTTTTGAGAAGTATTTAGATCCTTTTACTAAATAGAAGTATCAGTACAACAAGGCAAAGTAGTAAAAGTACTGAATTTAACTTTAACTTTGCAACCTATGTGGTATAATGAATACTTAAGCATGATTTTACTCTCAATATAAACGTAACGTCAACAAAATATTTAGTCTAGCAGAAACCAGCAAGGTAGCAACTTCACCTGCAAGATAAATGTTGTGAAGTACACGTTACAATATGTCCCTCTGGACTGATGTTAAGTACAAATTGATTAAAAAGGAAATACACAAATACAGTATTAGTACGTTAAAATTGTACTTAAGTACAGTACTTGAGAACATGTACTTTGTTATATTCCATCATTGGTCTTGGCTAGTTAAGCTTTTCTGAAACAAATGTGTTGATGGGTCATTGTTCAAAATGCTAAAATTAGCTTCCTATGAAAATATTTGGGGTGGCTGTGGGATATCACTCATTACGACATCAACATAACTCGAGAATGTTTCTGTAACTTGGCAACTGCTGTCGCTAGGCAACAGTGATAAACATGGAGGCAGCTTCATGAGTCAGAGTTCCAATATGGAAGCCAAGCGCAGGAACTTAAAAACAGCTTTAATGAACAGCGCTGTCCTCCGCATTGCACATGATGCTCCTACCGACTTCTGCGTGGGACCTTCAAAGTTTCCATAACAAACGTTACCAAACACAACATATGATGCAGGCAGGGTCTAATTTAATCCTCTCTGGCATTTATGACAGCACTGTGACAAGCTGGGTCAGCAACATGCTGTGTGTATGCTAAAACACAGAGAGCGATACTGACCACATCGCCCTAAAGCCTTAAATTTAGTTTCAAAAAACTAACCAGAGAAAAGTCAAGCTCATCAATTTGTTCAATTTGGTAAGGTTTCCTCCTAAAGGGAACATTACGTGACACATTTACTACCAGGACACACCTCCTTTAACCCTTTCTGCTTGTAGATGTCACTTATCTGAATGCATTTGCCTTATGACGGACAATAGACAACAATGGCCAAACTAATCATGCTCATGATGTTCAAAACAGATCAGAAAAGTCATTAGTTTCAAAGAGAAATGTGACAAAGACATGTTTACAGTAATTATTAGCATGAATATAATTCAATCTAATGACGACAGTATTTTTTCCAGACAGAGACGAGTTAAAATTATGTTTATGTTAATGTTGCCCAGCTCCACTTCACAGACTGAAAGTGAGTCAACAATAGGCATATTCCAGCACGCATGAAAAAACATGAAAACAAGCCGCCGCATCAAAACTTTAAAAAAAAAAAAAAGGCCTCATCTGAGAGAATCAAGCAAGGAGGAAAACCAGAATGGGTATGGAAGAAATGTCCAAGTATGGCTTTTCACATATTCTGCTCTCAGAGTGAGCAGCCACATCTGAGATTAATGAGACACAGGCTTGACAAAGAGGGAGGGCGCCATCTTTTCTCAATTCCGCATCAAGATGTAAACAATGTCCCACCCTCTAAACAAACAAGGAACGGTCCCTGAGGGAAAACAATCACTTTATCAGCCACACACAACACTTTCTCCTAATAGCACGCATGAACAAAGCCTTACAGAGGAAGGTTGCGGTGATTTTAAGCCGCATTACTCTGAGAACAACATCTTACTGAATGGAAAGGTTGATTATTGGAACATAGGGAACAAAGACAAAAGGAACATTCCTGAGTGCAGTCATTAGACAAGGCAGCATTGTCATTCAGTAAAAGGCTTGTTTTGGAAAGTATGATCCAACTTGGTCATATGTGACCAGAGACAAAATGTAATAACTTCCTAAAGTTCAACAACACAGGAGACTGACATGTATAACACTTTTCTTAAAGGGGACATATTAAGATAATTTTGGGAGATTTCTTCGAGAACATGTCTGTATGCTTTGATGTTCAAATAAAACATGTATACTGTCTGATTGAATCTGTACTCACCCTCTGTTTGAAACTCTTTGTTTAAGCGTCTGTCTATTTAAGTCTGTCTCCTGAAAAGCCTGTTTCTGCCAGTAAGAAAAATATTGTGCACATTTCCCCTGTTTAATCTAACCAACCAGCTGCTGGCTAAGGCTTCATATTACTGTACTGATATGATTGGTATTGATCTTATTATCTAATTGTTCTTCAAAAAGCTAATCAGTATAGTCACAAAAATGTCTATTTTATTTTTTAAAGGCTGCTTTTAAACAACTGTATTACTGTTTATGCAGTAGAAGTAGCATTCTCTCAGGGTAAGCCTTTCTCAGTTTACAATATGCTAGTAAGCAAGACAACTCAGTGAAGAGAAGATCAAACTAAATTAGCTATGTTAACCATAAGTGATAAGGAAGAGATTAGAGCAGAAATTACAAGCTTGGTTACGGCCATTTTCAGATAAAGACATACATCATCTAGAAGAGGCATTTCTAGTTATTTTGTACACTACAGTGGAAGGATAGGAAAGTCATTCACCTGAAATAAACTACACTCTGGTCTGCCTCTTTAAAAAAGGTAACTTTGTTGTTAGCTATTGGTTTTTAATACAAAATGCAGAAAAGCAGGGTTAGCATTCAGAGGACTCTAAAGGCAGGATGGGCCTGCATTCAATTGTTGAAAGTTGACAGACATGCTGGGATACGATAAATGTAATACGGTCCCATTGTGTGAGGGTATTTTCCTGTCATGATGCTCCAGCACTCTATCCCTTAGCAGACAGCAGCCTCAGGTATTTCTCTGCCTCTTCCCCTCCTCCTTCATTGTGTCCGAACCTCTAAGGAGAGCAGACAGACTTTACCATATTCCCATTTCAAAACTCCCGTTCGTGCCAACTCAACAGGCAGATGAAAGATTAAACTTGGGAAACTTAACCTGTCGCCCTGGAGTCACAATCATTCGCACACTACTGAGATTAATGTTCATTTCTCAGGGAAATAGGAGAGGGGGGCTCGGGTCACGAGTGTTGCTTTAATGCTCAGCGGTGCAAAGATTGAGGCTTAGCCATCAAAGTAAATCCCTGATATTTCTTCAAATTCTTTAGGTGACTTAAATGTTTTCATGGAGCTATGTGGTCTCCTGAATAAGTTCAGACAGAAAGTTTTCAATGCCCCCCAACATAAAAGTGGCTCCGAATTCACCCCACTAGAGACTTCATATCTCATTAGACTGAATGCATTGTTAGTTTTGTTGGTATTGAGCAAATCTATTGGGAAATATAGGTACACTGAAATCCAAACAATGTTATGTCATTTTTCTTCCCATTGTTAAACCCCAAAACCTACACTGAAATATAAAAATATCCATTACGGCTGTCTCCTCTTTGAGGCTGTGCCTGAGAATTCCCATGGGAGTGAGAAAGTTCCCATGATCTCGGCCCTACAGCCATATTTGGCATGTTAATACCCACTACATTTGAAACACAGGAGCAGGTGTCTTTGAAAACAAGGCAAAGCTCAGGGTATCCCCTTTTTCAGCTTCACAAGAAGCCAAGAGGCAAATTATATGGTTTAAGAAAACCATGGCAGTCTAAACACAGATACCCTAAACACACACACAAAAACACACACTGCACTAGCACTGAAATGTCAACAAGTAATTATATGCCTGGACTACACTATAGAAAAGAAACGTGACATAATACAACCAAACCGAACTGGAGTCACTTTGCAGCTACAGAATCTACTATATAAAAAAGGTTTTGCATAATAAAAAAATCCGTAAAAAACAATTCAAGAGTGATACGACATCTTAATCAGATATGGAAACCTCGCCTGGATGCGAAATGGGTTTGTGTCGCACACAACAACATAGCAACAGGTAGCATTGGAAAGATCCAGCATCAGATCCAAATAACACTTCACTGAGAAAGTACTGCAAATGTATTTACTCCTAAACTCTGTGAACTCATTGTTGTTCCTCTGACCTCTCACCCAGGACAGCCTTTCCTTCTGTTATGTTTCCCATTCTGACATATGTTAGCTTTGAGTGTGATTTGTTTAATTGCCTGGAATGCCGCCATTGTGTGGCAATTTCTGTTCTGATAATTGCCTTAAATACAGGTTAATGTGTGGTCTGGAGCTTTTGGGGCAGAAAGCTTATTACCATTTAATGCTGACTTTTAGTTACATGGAACAGCAGAGAAAGCGTTACACTTTAACAAGGCTGGATGTGGGCCATGAGAAAAGCCTTCCCTGTGGCAGGTTTCGCCTCCTATGACTTCATGTTAGCAGTCACGCTGTGGACTTTTATTACAGTTGTTGAGACTATTTGAAAAATAATTCATTTATTATTCTTAAGATGTGTTTGCGCCGGAGGGGAATCAGGTCAGCTGTTTAATCATGTGTGAAACCAGCAGCAGTGGCCACTGAACCAAGTATAAAACTGTACAAAACCACTACAATGGCCGAAATATATACATCTCTGACCGTTGCTAACAGGCATTCCCAACCATACAGCATTAGCCTACACGTTGTGTGAACTCCTCATTACAATCTCAAAGCCTGTCAGAATGCAGGCCAGGCAGAAACTGTAGCTTCTTTTTGCTGACCTTCACTGCAGACAGGCAAAGTGTGAAACACTACAAGATGCAAAGCTTTTCTTCAATTGTTTGCGATTCAAATATCTGATAAGAGTGTAGAGAATTCTTTTTTTACAAGACACAATGTGTGGTTTGAAAGCTACATAAGTTGAATTAGTTCTGTCTCTGGTGATGCCCTGAGGATTGACATTAATCTGTTCAGTCTAACAGGCGTCTTCATGTTTTACGCCTCCCATGGCCATAAAACCCAACGTCAGATTTGCGATATAAGAGGATAATATTATTATGCTAAGGTGATTAGTATTGAAAAGTTCCTCTATGAGTTAAATAAAAATAATATCATGTTGCAAGCAGGTGGCTGCCAGAGATCATATCATAAGCAGCAGGAGTGCAGCATTCCTGCTTATGTACAGCATTCACTGGCAATTATGTTAAGAAATGGTCTTAATCCAAGATGAATGCTTACAGCTTTTATCACCATTACTGTGTACCATAATAATGTTTGTATTTCTCAGACTTTAAAACTGGATAGATCATTTGATGCTAACCTTGAATGATACTGTATGACATCAGGGGTGGGGATAAGGTTATCACAGTGAGAGTGTTTCTCTGCTTTTTCGTTCAGAAACAGCCAAAGCCCCATTATGTGCTGCACAACATTATTTGACTCTATTGCACTGAAACTCTGCAAAGATATGCCCTACAACATGCTCAGTGCACTACATTTTCTTGAAATAATGAACCATAGGCCTGTATTCATTTGCAAATACAAAGGGTTGGCAGGGTTTCAGCTTTGTTTACCTGTTGTCTCCTTTTCCATTTGAGGGTGGAGGGTGCAGAACTGTTTGGTTGTCTTCCATATCCACAACACATTTTGTATTCAGTTCAATTTCTGTGGAGAGAAGTGTGTTATTGGACAGTAAAGCAGATTGCGGGGGTGTGAAAAGTAAAATCGTAGCGACTTTAGCTGTGTTCAATAGACTGAGCTCTGACTTCATAACTCGAGCTGAAAGCAGCAATGGCGAAGAAATCCAAACTTTATGATAATGTTGCATGAATCCGAGGAGACAGACAGTTTGCGAAGAAAAATCATCGTTATAACACTTACCCCTGCGGTTCATGGGCCGAACTCTCACTGCAACTTTTACCTTTGAATCCGACATTTTTGTCCACTTTTTACTCCCACCCTGTCTATGCGCTGAGCTAGCAATGTATAGTCTGTGAATCCCCGACAAGAAGCCCGGGTTTGTGCCGGTAAAAAAGGCAGCAGACTCTAGTTAAACAGCACTAAAAGAGTCCAGACCTCGAGGAAATGAGATAGCAATGTGTTCATTTTTCCGTTATATCCATCTAGGTTCGCTTTTTGTGCAAATCCAGCACACTGCTCCAGCCCCAGACAGCATCCCCACCGCCATCTTCCACTGGGAGCACGACTGCTCTCCTCTGGCGGACTGGAGACGGCTGTGCCAAACAGGGAAAGGATTTACGCACCGCGCCGCTTAACGGGGGGAGACAGGGGGAGAGCAATGTGAGGCTGTCTGACATGTTCATTCACATGCTCCCGAGAAAAGCATAATGTTAGGACAGTTATGAGGTCAGAAGAGATGAGGGTTTATTAAAAAGGCTTTATTAAAATGTCTAAGCACACTCTCTGACAAACACATTAGTATTATTAATATTACTCTCACCAAATTAAAATAGCCTAATATTCCCAGTTTGTAGCCTATGTCACAAACCATTTTGTAATTTGTTTTATTTATTGTATAACTTTACTTACATATGTTTCACTAGTTTACACACATAATAACTTAAGTAACCATATATGAGGACATTTTTACATCCACCATGTGTAAGTGTTAATTATAGGAACATGTAATAAATGATCTCAGTACCCAATGTGCCCTTTTTTTAGCAGACCCCATTAGAACAAAACCACTTATTTGTTGCTCAAATCCTCATCATAGATTTCTGTCCTTCTAAATATTAAATGTGAGCAATTTAATCAAAAGTGATTTTTTTTTCATTTTATTTCTGTGGCTCCAAAAGCTGAAAGTATCCAGTGTATCACAATAACAATAAATAGTTGAATGTAACAAATCAAACCAAAAACTGTCTAAAATGTTGTACATTTCATAGCATGCAACCCAGAGCAGCATATATCTCTAATTTCATTCTATTCACTTTACTTATATTTATCAATAGTATTGCCAGGTCATCTTATCCCATGATAAGCTGCACTTCACATACCGTAGCTCCTGTAATACTGTCCATACATTAGCTATATCAAGGGCCCATTATCAGATTTTGCAGAATAAATCTTCACTGTATGGTCTCCACCATCCAGAATGATGAGGGAGTTGTTCAGTGTCACCAGTCCAACTGGGCGGATAAGGTCATCACCAACTAATGGGGTCAGGGCGGGGCCACTCTGGAGCTGCCCCAAACTCCAAATCATCCCCATATTGGAATCAATAACAATCACATCTCCATTTTGGTCAAAGGTCATGACTGACATTTGCAGCCTCACTTTTGACTGCAGCATCAAGCTGAAAGTGTCCGTCTGATAAAGGAGGCGGAAGTCTTTTGTGAACACTCTCAGCCTGGTGTGTGGGTTCCTCCCTGGTGGATATGTGTCCTCAGATAAATGCTCCATCACTGCAGTGTTTCCAGTCGCTCCACAGCAGGCCACCGCTTTTGGATGCTGCAGGTCTGATACGACTCTTTGATTCTTTACAGCGAGACCGTTTATAAAGTCCACCTTTACCTGAGACAGCGTACCGGCCTGGATGTCTGAGACCAGGATGTGCCCACAGCTGTCTGTATCTACACCCCAGGGCATCTGAAAGGAATCTTTCACCGTCAACACATGGTTTCCCCTGGAGGTGAAAACCTTCAGGGCTTTATCCCCAGCATCTGTCACCACCACGTGACCATAGGAAGTCACAGCCACATCCACTGGGAAACAGATCTCCCCACTGCCTTGTCCTTTTGGCCCAAAACTGTGCAGCTTCCTGCCCTGCGGACTGAACACCACCACCCTCTTCTCGCCATCATGCACCACCACTATAGTACCTGAAGATCCCAAAACGGATATCCCAGTGGGGTTGATAAGAGTCCCCCACCCCCCAAAGGCTGTGCAGTGGTGCAGAGCCCTGGCTGTCAGACCTTCAGCCAAGCCAAGGCCTTCCTTTGCCCTGTGAGGAGGGGCAGGGGGTGTGGGACTCAGGGACAACAGCAGCTCCTGCAGGTCACTAAGAGCCTGGCAGTGGGAGTTGCTGTCAACACTGCACAGCTGTCGACAAAACGGGCACTCCAGCTTCCTCAGGAGAGGGTGGGACAGAGCCCTGATGCATTCCAGACAGAGCACATGGCCGCAGGAGAGGTTCTGCGGTCTGTGCTCCCTCTGCTGAGTGCTGAACTTCTCGAAGCAGACTTTACACTCCAGCAGGTTGATCTGGATCTCTCTGAGAATCTCCTCAGGACTCCTCAGGGAGCCTCGACTCGGGAAAGCAGGACCCTCAGCCATGAATTATTTTGATGTTCTTCAAACCTACTCAGACAGATCAGTCAGCTGATGCAGGCTGCAAAGGTTCAGAGCCAAAAATAGCTGGATTAAAAAAAAAAAACGTTCACTTATATGGATAAGTAGCCTAGTGAAGAGAGGGCTATGAAGGCAGAGCACTGCAACATTCTTGTCAACACACTCATGTCCTTTGCCTAGGCCCAAATTGTCATGTGACATGATGCATTAAACTGAGGCTCACTGCTGCCCTCCTTTGGAAATCAGCTGACACACATGCTGGAGCCCCCATTGTGTTTTGAACACTGAAAGCAGAGGACATCACAACATTAATACATTAATATAAGGTATTACAGCTTTCTGGATCAGAACCAGGATCTCCAATTGCCATCACCTGGTGTTCGTGTGCCAGAACACTCACTGTGTGGCGACAGCTGCATGCAACTCATGGCTTTTTATTTCAGTAATTACTAGATCTCCAGTTGTTACTACTGTTCATATTAAGACCTAAACAACATTCTTTTATGTTCCCTTCAAAGGGAACATGAAGCATACCTTCAAAAACATGTTGCTATAGGTCAGCACGAGGCAGCTATTTCAGTCTCTGTATCAAGGTTTGCAGACGGAGTGAAATCTGATCCGAGACGGGCAGTGCTTCAGTCAGCCAATCCCTCAGTCCTCTGCTGCAGCAGGGCACTCTTTGGGGGTCAAGCAAGGTCATCCAGGATTTCCTTTTGTTAGGTGTTATTGTTGCTGTAAACTGCTGCTTCATTTAAAAACTACAATAATAATCCACAACGAGTTTAAGAGGAAATGTAAAACATGTTATTATGTCTCTTTATTTCACAGTGAAAAAGAACAGCCATTTTCTTTTATAGGAATTATTTTTGGCAAATTACATCTTAATCCAGAGATATGTACCCTTAGTCGTGTCTACAGTAGCAGAGGAGCCTGGTCCATTCCACAGAGGTCCACCTCTGGATTGTCGAGGATTATGAAGGATATATGTTTATTGAGATGATGCTGACAGAGCAATGAAAATAAACCTTCAAGAAAGCACTCGAGAGCAGAATTTAGTTTCAATACAAACTGAAAAAAGTATGGAGTAAAAAAGAAACATGCAAACAGGCACAAGGTGTGAATTTAAATGTTACAATGAGAGTGAAATACGTAAAAATAACAATTCTGGCGCCTTGTTGTGTGGTGTTATACAAAGATCTTGAGTACTCTTGTAACATTCTACTAAAACATTTGATTTGACACAGCCATGCAGATGCCATATATGCCGTAACAAGAAGGTTGACAGTCAAACCAGACGTCACATGCAGGAATCGGAATAATTGTCCTCTGTAATCAGTAAAGTAAAGAAAAAGAAAAAAAGCAGCCACAGATGGACACGGAGAGTAAAATCACTCAAGGTCACAAAATACTCAAGCATAACAAAATGTACAGTATTTGCAAGAAAACATTCTGAAAGTGCTTCGACTGTGTGTTTCCTTTTGTTCCTGGTCACACACAATCCTCAGTCAATGATCCTTACAAGCTAAAGCGGTCTTGCATTGAAATTCTGCCCACATTCAAGTTACAAACACGAAACAAGTGTGAACATCTATGATTTAAATAGACGATAGATGATGATGATGCTTTTAATAGACGTTGTCCTTTGTGTGCTATAAACACAAAGGCTCCAATAAACGTAATCAATTCTGCATAATGGCTTTTAACATTAAAATGTGTAGGTCCAACATACTGGAGTTAAGGCTGGAGTAAACCAGTCAACATCATTGATATACTGTGTCATAGAATACATGTTTCTAAATGATTGTTCATTAGCTACAATGATCATGCAGTCACATCTACAATCGGCAGTTTTTAACGCCACCATTTCCCCTCTCTCTGTCTGTACACACAGAAACCTGTGATCAGTGGTTCAGGAGGTTTTTTTTATGACTACAGTTCACAGTTTAAAGTGTTCATCTCTGTAGCCCAAGCCTCTGTGCACTCCTAATAACTCTGCATGGGCCTGATATCCACTTCTCCTCCTCTGTCTCCACTCCCTCTACTGTAGGTGCGGGCTTTCTAGACTTTATTTACACCAGGAAGTGGTTGCATCTTTACTCCCTTTTCCACCTGGGATCCTTCACACCTGGCCCCTTGGAGTGAGTTCAGGAGACGCACACCAGCCACTGGCTCAGACTCCTACTGGCTGTCCAGGCCGTTTACAGATTGGGTGTTTGCGGAGCCCTTCCCTCTGAGTCTGGTTGTTGGGCTGTCGTCGTCTTCGTCTTCGTCTTCGTCCAGCGTTGTGTCTTCTGAAACAGTGAGGAATGAGTTCATAAAAATATTTTACTGAACCTTAAATTATGAGTAAAACTCAATTTCAAAGACCTTTACAAGATTACAGTTCCTGTAAATATCTATGTTTTAACTTTTAATCAGCCTCTCTTATGGTTGATGAATTAAATCAAAATCAATGTACCTTTTAACTCTTCTGGGGCATATTCATCATATTCATTGTAATAACAGTCGTCTTCTGAGAGGGTCTGTGAAAAGAGAAGAGGAGACATGTGACACACACACCAAAACAAAACCTGACCCTGTGAAGCTTTCAAAGCAAACTGACTGGTAGCAATGTTTAAAAGGGAAAGGATTTGAAGCTTATATTGACACGGGGCAAGTGATCTTATTGTGTAACTTTTCTTACTTTATTGCTGTGTTCGGGATGTTTCTGGGCATAGCAACCAGGGGCCAAATCATAGCACTCATCCAAGAAGAAAAATCTACAAAAATGTCAAGAAAGTGCAAATACACTTCTTAACTGTAAAGCAATAGACATACCTTTTCATTTGGACCATAGGTTTCAGCATACCAAACCATTCCGTACAGGCAGAGGAATGTAATGAAGGCCTATAAACAGATAGATGGTTTAATGATTTGTTGAAAATATTTTATAAATAATTAACAACAGATAAAGCTTTTCAGGTTGAAAAGTTTATGATGTAAAACAGAAAGAAATATGTGAATATGTGTGTCGACGGCAAATGTATGACCAGCCAACTACTGACTGAAGAGCATAGTATATTTTTTTGAGCCAGAAATGCAACATTACTGAGAACTGATCTTACCAAACACAGCAGCCACAGGACCACGTACAGGACCTGGGTTTTTGAGAACAAGTCCTGTCCAAACTTAATGCATCCCAAGGCCTCCAGAAAGGCTACTGCCCTGTGAATGAGGGGAACAAAAACATTAAAGCCTCTGACCGACCTGTAGTTCACTTTGAATATTACTAAAAAACAAATATGCCGAATATATGCAGCTTTTAACTGAAAGAAAAATAATCAACCTTTTAAAACACTTACCCAAACACCCAGCACTGGGTCCCAACTCTCTTGCACTGTGTGTCTGTAAGGTACGCATAATACTGCCTGAAGCAAAGAACAAACACAAAGCAAACATTAGAAAATATTACTTGTAGTTTAACATGACTGCCTTATGTTGGTCAAACTGTCAAAATAAGGATCACAATTTAAATATATAATACAGGGTTGTCAAACTCAAGGCCCGGGGGCCAAATCCGGCCCGCGACTTCATTTGATGTTTCCCCGCAAGAGCTTGCAAAGAATATAATACGTTTATTATACGGTTACATGCCACTTTACAGAAGCAGGTTGCCCATAAACTACATGTCCCACAATGCATCTCGTTTGCGGACATGCGCACTGAAGAGACTTGCAATTATTTGCCCTGGACTTTTGCTTTCAAACGTAGTTACCGGTAGTTATTACCCTATCCCAGGGGTTTTCAAAGTGTGGGNGCCCGGGGGCCAAATCCGGCCCGCGACTTCATTTGATGTTTCCCCGCAAGAGCTTGCAAAGAATTTGAAATTACTCCGACTGTTTCTCTCCTCTTGTCGTGTCTCTGTGTGTGTTTGAATCTATCGTGCTGACTGCACCGATTTG
>NW_011347692.1:85001-86904 GCF_000735185.1 Notothenia coriiceps
TTGCCCATAAACTACATGTCCCACAATGCATCTCGTTTGCGCACTGAAGAGACTTGCAATTATTTGGCCTGGACTTTTGCTTTCAAACGTAGTTACCGGTAGTTATTACCCTATCCCAGGGGTTTTCAAAGTGTGGGTAGGTGAGCCTCCCCTCAGAGAACATAAGAACAGCCGCGCCCCCCCTCCCAATTATTATTGCTGTTATTATTATTATTGTTGTTGTTGTTGCTATAATTCAATTGCATTTCAAAGAGGTCCAGTAAGGGAAAATTTAATTAAATGCTCTGTTTTCGCTGTCTACCTTCCGCCATTTGAAATTACTCCGACTGTTTCTCTCCTCTTGTCGTGTCTCTGTGTGTGTTTGAATCTATCGTGCTGACTGCACCGATTTGATTGGCTGAGTAGCGTCACCTCCTTAAAACATTAAACAATAACTTTTTTAAACCTTTTTATTTTTATGTTTTAAACATATTGTATAAAACTCCCCCACTACTTGGACTATTCCTTGCACCCCTCTAGAATAAGCCCGAATGGTCTCAACCATATTGCATCAGTAACGTGCACTTGTTATTATAACAAGATCGCAAGGACGCTGGTAGCGATCGGAAAATTGAGTGTTGTTCAGTTTGTGTGTTGTGGAACATGCGTGTCCGTGCATGAAAATATACCACACACCCAATTACAATAGCATGTTCAATTCACTACCCTGTAAGTTAATACAGTTGTTAAAGTTGGAACAGCCTTTGGACAGCCGTTCTTCCTTGCATGTCATTCGCCGACACCTTCTTACAGAGGACAGGCACATCTAGCTGCAGCACGACCCGTATATTTCCGCACGCCGTGTTCTCAAGACATATTTTTTTTAACATTTTCAACATGGTGGATAAATCCTTATATGCTCCCGGTAACACACTGAACGTCAACTTTGCCTCCTTATTACACTCACCCCTACTTTAGTGGGAACAATGAGTCTGCGTCTTTGATGCACAGAGGAATAAACGCAGATCATCCTCTGGCTGCAGCCTTGACCGGTACTTGCTTTTGATCAAAGTCAATGCGGAAAACCTGCACTCACATAGGTAGGTGGAGGTGAAGGGAATGAGCACTTTTACAGCCTTTTTGGCGAGGTGGGGGAACTCGGTCTCCACAGACAGCCACAAGTGGGCAAGTGTCACTTTACTCGTCTTTTTCTCGTTCTTTTGTGTCTCACGCTGCGCCTCCCCTGAAGCTCTCTGGCGCCCCCCAGGGGAGGCGCCGCCTCGTGAGGGCCGAGAGGAACGCAGAAATAACGATAACGGGTCCAAGGCGCGCTCTGGGGGGCCAAACGGCTCCGTGATTACGCCCTACACGATCATTTCCTTATAACGAAAATACTGACGGGCTGTCAGGAGAGAGGGGGAGGAAAAGAGAGACTCTGTGTAATTATTCTTATATTATTATATAGAGTTCCGTTATCATTTGTTTTAAAAGCTCAATAAATAAACAAAGAAGAACTTTGACCGGCACTTTCTATATTTTGTCGGAGAAATTTCAACTTTAATGGACATGTTGACCGGACGAAAAAATCTAACTGAAACTCTGCTGCACGGTCCCCTTGTCCCTTGGAAGAGGCGAGAGGTGGGTGGTTGGTCATCTGCTGGTGGGACTACCTGAAGAGATATGCCAGCAGGAGCACACGCTTGCCTCGGAGGAGGGAGAACAAGAGCCAGAGCCCTGGCCCCCTGCCCTCTCCCCACCTTTTGCTACTAAATCCACCCGGAGAATAAAACAGAAGGGCAACCATGGGCAACCATGCATGCTCGTGAAGTCTTCTTCGCTGCTTTTTGGTGTTATTTGTGAAGGAGTACCAGAGCCACTTAACAGTCCCAGCATATTGACTACAGCGTCTCCAGCCGGTCGAGCG
>NW_011347692.1:86935-124138 GCF_000735185.1 Notothenia coriiceps
AGGCGCGCCTCACACTTTGAAAACCGCTGCCCTATCCGATAATAATCCAATTCAGAGGCAATAATGTAATATAATACATTATTTTATATATATATTTATATATCTATATTTATATAGTTACAACCGGCCCTTTGAGTGCAACCATAATACTAATGTGGCCCACGATGAAATTGAGTTTGACACCCCTGATATAACACTATCCCAACAGATCTTTCAATATCAGTTTATATGGATTACTTTCCTACCAATATTTAATTGTTGAGTTGGATTCTTTTTACCTGACTGTTGGCGCTGTGATGATACCAACGAACAGGATCCGACACCAGCTGAGAGGATGGCTTGCAGGAAAGACGAAAATGTGTTTCAGGAAGAATGTGTTCAACTCTGTAAGCTGTGGACAAAGAGAAAAACAGGTTGAATAAGGATTGTTATGTGTAATGGCTTCTGTATACAACAAAGAGAAAAGGATGGAATATTTCTGTTTTCAAGCATATTGAGTTTGAAATCTAGAGTATAGGAATGTTAGCACTTGTTATACTTAGTCTCATAATAAATCATCTTAATTACAGTATTTAAGAACAAATAAAGTATTCATATTTGATGTATAGTTTCAAATCCTGACAATGTTGTTTCATGCAATGGTGGGTGGGTGACTGGGGGGTGGGGGGGGTCGTCTTCTGCATATTTTGCAATGTGACACAAAACAAATTTAGGATTATGGTCATATGACCGACTAAGCCAGTCAAGGGAATCTCACTGTTTGGCTTTGGCTTTATCCTGCTGTACTGTCGTAAATCCATTGTACGTATGAAAACGGCGACATTTCCTACTATGTTGAGACAATATGGATGTGAATGCCTTTTGAATCTATTGAAGCTGCAGGTCAGCATCATTTCTGGTGCGCTTGAATACAGAGCCAACATAATACAACTATGTGATACTTTTCATTTCAAAGCAGAAGTCTGTAAATAAACAATTAGTTCACAGTCAAATGTTTTCAACACTGCTGTATTCAAACTCCTAGGGGACATCTCCAACAATGGGCTCATTGTTTGTTTTCAAGTTATAAAGCTAGAAAATATTAAAAAGTCATTTGGAGAGGAATTGTTTGTGACTTTATTTCATTATGAACAATCTCAAAGTGTATTGTTTAATCCTACGTGCATTACATGTATAGTACCATTCCTCCTAGTTTCTATGTGCCCTTGAATTTAAGAGTCGCTGTATACTTTTCTTGAAATGTAACATTAGGACAATCGTTGCTTTGTCAGACTATTATTAAATTACCTTGTCTCATGAGCTGTCTATTTTTATCACATAGTTGTCCATTGGCTTTACCCTGCGCCAGTTATAGATTTAGGGGCCATACATCTCTCTCTCAGCTGGGGTTTACACAGAACAGGCACAGGTGTGGCAGCAAATAACATCTAATGACAGCTCCGTTCCATAACATGAGCCAATAAGCCGTGCCAGCAGGACTGTGTGTACAGAACCAGAGCCCTTGAACTGGCCTACTTATAAGGAATGCAGCCACTATAATTGTTAGGACTGTAGTTGCGCCTGTGTTTGACAAGTCAAAAGGTCCGCTGCGAGTAAGGTCTCATGGCAATGAGACTCAATGTGTGCTTTATAACGAGCAGATGCACTGAAAAAGGTCAACAAGTTCAGCCGGGACACCATCAAACAAGAGCTATCTTACAATGCCAGTCACACTTGAATTAACAAATAGTTAGCAGCTCATTTATGGGGACACTCTGTCCAAGTCCCCCTCATCCCCAATGGAAGATAATGAGAGGCCTGCTGCAGTGTTATTCACTCATTTGGCCTTGAGCCTGGGTGTAGAAGAGCGGCTAAACTGTCACCGCACTGAGACGTCCCCCATCTTTTCAACTACCTCTCACAGACTGATAATTACCATTTAAAGCCTCAAGAGAGTCGGGAACTGCCTGAGTGAGGAAGAGGGATGACAATGTTGCTTCATCACCGCACAAAAAGGAGAGACAGCAGCTTTCAATGCCACGGTTGCAATTGGTTAGAAATGTGGCCGCTACACTTGACTCTCTAATAGAAAGCAATGGAGCTTACTCAAGTTCTCCATCCATGGTTTTCTCATTACCACAAATTGCTCCTAACTAATCTAACGTGCCTTTCATCCGTACGGGATTAACTGCCAATGTGTGGACAGCAGGACACACTCGTGTTATATGGATCCATGTGAAAGTGGTTTTAGATTTCAACAAAAGAGGAGGCAATTAGATAAGCCCACTCTTAGCACACTGAAACACTGGATGATGCTGACTAGTCAGCTCTGAGTCAGCCTGAGATGGCCAGGGAGGATTTCTCTGTGACCCACCTGCCAGATGATCATGAACAGATAGACGCCCATCACCCGCTGCAGGGAGGACTTTGGGTCAAGCCAGCGTACGTAGGTCCAGCTAGCGGGGGTGAACTGTAGAGCAGCGCGTTTGATCTTCCCCGTGGTGGTGTGGATGTCCCTGGATGGGAAGCACAGGAGAAGGATTACAAAGACTTGCAGATAGATTTACAACAAGTATTATGTTAGTACATTAGACAAAGCCGGATGAAAGTAATGCCATCACATTAAGCATTCACTCGCACTCTGCCTTGATGAACTTTCAAGATCATGTTTCAAAACAACAATTTATGCATCTTTGGATGGCATCTAAAATGCTTTGCTTGATGTGAACCTTTTCAATAGAATAGCTCCGTGTCTTGCATTCCCTCGAGGACATTTAAGAACGGTAGTATTATCCTAGGTTTTTTATTCCTTGTTATTAAGATGTTTTTTTGTTTCGTTGTTTATGAGTTTCGGTTTATTGCTTCAGAGTTTTTAATATCAAATAGATTAAATAAACACAAGTTTGTCTGGTCTTTCATTGGTCTGATAATAAAATGAATCTTGAATTTTCATAATATAGCATAAAGCTCTAAGGATATGTTTCACCTTCATACATTTTTAAAGCTTTATTTATCAATCAGGTCTGGGATGCTTGCACCAGACTAAGAATGAAAACAAAAGTGGACACTGTAACTTGTATTGATTTCTAGACTGTATTTTCATACTTGATACTGGCCCAGTGGTAGGTCCTCATCTCCAAAAAGCGACAGACATTCATGCCGAGCCAGATGCCTCCTCCATTACAGAGCAGAATGTCCAGAATCACTTGGTCCCACCAGCACTCAGCAAAGTTAGGCAGCAGATGCATGAAGAAGAGCTAAAAGGGAGATCATATAGGCTATTAGAGAATACATGATATCTGTAAAAATATTGAATGTGTTTTTTACAAAATTATTGAAACGGGCCAAAACCCATGGATTTCCACTAGATAAAATACTTAAAGGGGACCTATCATGCAAAATGCACCTTTGTACGTCTTTTATACATGAATGCCAAGGCACACAGGGGATAGGGAACTCACCAAGGTGTCAGAAAACACAACCCTCTCTCTTTTCCTCCATACCCAAATCTCTAAAAAAGGGGCTGCAACGGATCTGATACAAACTGATACAGATTTGAAAATAGTCTGACGTCAGTGACGAGGAGCTCCGCCTATATGGCCAACTCTCCACCAATCAGGGGAATGAGAGGTTGCCGTGGCATGGTAACAGCATGGTAACAGCATGGTAACATGGCTTGTAACTCGGCCCCCTCCTTTGCAGGGGGGCGTGGTCAGCTGCAGCGCATGCAAAGACAGGGGTGGAGGAGAGCAAAATAGAGCGAAATGAGGCATGGCTAAAATGCATGATCTGTTTGGTATTTTGAAAAAGAAAACGTATAAATATACCTTATATAGGTATGGCCTTACAATATATTATTAAAATATAGCATGATAGGTCTCCTTTAAATCACTAGCGTAGTTAGCCTTAAATGTCACTATTATAAAGATTCAGAGGGAGAAACATGCCACAAGAGAAGGAATGATTGGATACAGGTTGATAGGGGATGTAACATGTGTTATAACCTGATATGATGTGAGCTTACTTACCTCAGTAAGCTCCCAGGTAATACTGATAGTCCAGCAGAGGCCATAGCTTCGAATAAGCAGGGCCTTCATACCCCAGCCCCAGAAATGGCTGAATGCAAAAATGTCAAGATGGCTCAGGATTCTCTCCCAGGTGATGTCGTGACAGTTCACAGCGTAATCCTGCAAAGAGCAGCGCAGCCTCATTACAATGATTGATAATCCCCATGTAAGGGAGCACAATTGGTGCATGTTAATCAATACAAAATATATTTTCGGTGTAAGCCTTCATTGCTCACCATTATGTCTGCCTCTCTCTTGGCATAACGCAGGTTTGGGTCCAACCAATACATCAGGTCTTTCACCTGCCGCCAGTTTAAGAAGATGACCAAAACCAGGAACAGGAAGTAGAGGACACTCAGACCTTAACAGCACAGAGAAACCACATTAGAAAGGGAAATGTAACCTCCAAAGTGTTTTATTTTTAGCAATACTTACCAAAAACGATACGCCATATTGCCGGATGTGGTCTGGTGAATGGACCTAAAGTGAGGCACGTAAAGATGTCAACGATTTATTCTACAACAAGTGATGGGATAGCCACAGTTGTTTGCTTTTGCTTCCTTTTTTTTGTTTGGACAGTTTTACAATGAGGTTCCTGATTTAACAAAAAGTATGCTATGTAAGCAATCAGTAGCACAGTAAAAAATAATGTTAAACTAACTGTAATTTGTGGCTATGCAAACCTGAGGGACTGTATTGTAGTTATGTATTAACAAAATACATAACTTCAGGTTCCGTTTTTTGCTCACCGTTAGGAAATGCCAAAACACTAATGACAAGGAAGAAGGAGATGACCAGAATCAGCCCCACCCAGAGATTATTGTCCTTATTTTCATCATCTCTGCAGTCAGGGAAAACAGAAATATCATCAGTTATGTTAAACAGCCCATTTTACAAGCAGTATATGTGTTATATTCCCTCCACAGCTGTAAAGATGTTTCACACAGCAAACATGGGGGTTTTGCATCGGCTGTAAAAGATTTGTAGAGCCAAATGTAGCTTGTAAAGAAGATAATCACAGTAAATGTAACGTTACATCGTCCCTGAGATCGTTACATTGTTGTAGCCAATATCAGCACAGGACATGATGTACATCAATAATGCATTACAAGACAAACATCTATTTTTATTGGCTTAAGTTGACGAATAATGACAGCAGAATGAAGGCAGGCATCACTGATATTTATCCCAGTTTCTTCATGTGGGTGTTGATATATTTTTCAGTAAGAAAATCATTTAAAAGAGTAGCTCGCTAGTGTACCTGGTGCTGCCAGAGCATCACTGTTAGCCGAGCGCTAGCTAACTATGCTAACCCAGCGAGCTAACGCTAGCCGTGAACGACTTACCTTGCGAAGGCGAAATACATCAGACTGAGCACCGTGCATGTCAGCAGCGTTATCGTGTGCGGCCTGTAGAAAAACTCTATGGTGATATCTTCAACCTGCTGCTCGTTTATCATTCGGAAATGCTTCCTGTAATTCACATCATCCTTGCTCAAGGTGTGGGACCCGCTGTACACGGGCGCCATAGCAGGACGCAGGCTGGAGGGCAGCTCCTCATGAGAAAGTGATCCACAACAAACTACTCACAGGAAACAGGTTGAAATTAATATGTACGGTTACATATCTAACTAGCAGCTTCTAAAAGTAGACGTGACAGCTGAGCCGAGTGAGCAACAGAGGAAGACAGTTTTAAAGAAATTGTTCACTTTTGCAAGTGATTGGTGCTGCATGTTTGCAGGGAGTGTCCCATAGCGGAAGAGTACACTCCTTCCTCGTGTGCTGCTGATGATGATTGTTTTTAGCGTGACTGACCTCCATGCGATGACTAGCCTGACAAATGACCAGAGGTTGACTTTTTTATGTTTTAAATAATCCCGTTACCATCTGAGACTACTGTGACCTTCTGAATTCATAGCTAAATAAAATACATAAGCCTACAGCTTTGCGAACATCAACATAGTTATAACAGTAAAAACGAATTTAATATCGAATGATTGTGTTGTTGAAAACATCCTGCACTAAAAGTGAATGTGCTTCACTTGATTTTGTGTGTTTGACTCCCCCTTGTGGCGGCTAATGGCTTCACATGTCACTGAAACCAAAAAACATCCTCAGCCCCCAGCAGGGGTCTACATCTCACTCTTTATGTTATTTCTGATGTGTAAAATAATAAGTAGAAATGCTAAGTATTTTACACAAAACAAGTAATAAGATACATAATTATTATAATAAGTTTGCAAAAAGCAAGTTTTTTTCTTACTAGAGTATCGATAAACCCTACTTAGTTGATAAGGATCCATCCCCTTTGTTGCATAATGTTTTGGGTTTTGCATGACAATTACACACTTTTATTTATTATTATTTATTTAGTTTCAAGTAGTTCACCCAGTTTTACATAGCTAGTAACACTTAGCAACAAAAAACAGAACCCAACCCTTCAAATAATCCAACCTAAGAGCTGAGCTTAAATAAATGAAAAACAACAGCCAAGAAGTTAAAATAAAAAATTAAACATTACAATAATAATAATAAAGAATAAACAAATGCCATCATAATAGCAGTGTATTAGCAGCAGTGCTAACAATGATGATAGTATCACAGCTATTACTTCATTATAGGCAAAAAACTAAAAGAGTGTAAGGTAAGGAAACAGTGTGTGTGTTACAGATCTAAGCGTATACAAATTGTTTATTGTTTCCTTTTTTATTTATTAATATTAACATTACATATATTATTTACCATGTAGAAAAGGTGTTGATCTATAGGTTCACACTGTTACAGTATATGCCCTCACTATTTCCCCCATTTGATTATGAATTCTCAAATGAATGGAATATTTCACAGCAAATCAAATGTTCAAACAACAAAACGAATTAAAAAGAAATATCTGAAAAATTCAAAATGTATATTCATTATTTTGGGGTTATTCATGTATGTTTACGATCTTAAAACCAAGAAGTTATTTGAGCTGTTATCTGGTTTAAAGTAATGTGTTGTAGAAGACAAATAAAGGAAGAACAAACAAAATAATCAGCTTTATTATCCCCAAAATAATTTTGCAAAGTGACTTGCAAAACAGAACAATAGCAAATAAAGATTACAAATCCAGACGTTTTCAAATATAATATCNCAAAATCAGTCCCTTGATGCCTTGATAGATCTGTATAAAGGAGGTTGGTACAGAGGTGGAAGTTAGTACACATCTGTATTTCAGAGAGGTTACTTACAAAATATGAATGTTGTTTTCCCTTACATTGTCTCGACCATCTATTATTCCATTAATAAATAAAGCCAGAATGCAGAGAAGAACTGCCGCAATACACCAGAAGAAGCTGATGATGTTCAGGGAGAACGACAGCTTTGTCTGGAAGGTGAAAAATACATAATAATGTAGGTGTTACAGAAGATAATCAGGAACAAAACATTAAATAAATAAAAAAGCAGAATCAGACCAGCTGTACATTTTTTCAATCACAGAATTACAAAACACGTTCCTTAAATCCAAATTTGTTAGTAACAATTGTTCACTTATTGTTGCAAGAAACAACAAAAAACTTTTACAAAACATATTCGTATTGAATGCCACACATAATTAAACCTTTTTTCCATTTTTCATCCACTTCTACAAAGAAAATCCTTTGGAATTCATGTTTTCAAAGGTAATCTGCAGGGCCATATTTCATATTCAAAAGATACAAATGTGGGTTTGGATTAACAAACCTACATTTAACTGAAACAAATCCTGTTTAACTTGTTTACAAAAATGAAGCAAAAGTTTGGACAAAACACGTCAGAAACTTAACATCCTAAAGAAGCATTTCAAATGTATATCTAGAATATTGCACCCGCTCTATACATGCCTTCATTTTTAGAGGATTATTCAACGATTGGAGTGGACAGTGGACAAAATACTTAATAATTATTCAAACTTACCACTTGCATGTTTGGAAAGTGTCCAGCTGCATAGGACAGCATACCACAGACCAAAAACTAAGATATTGATGAAAAGTGCAAATAATTATACACAAAATATACTATTGAATAATGTGGAATAGCAACAGATTACAAGAAAAAAATAAGAAACAATAAGAACAAATGTTATTTTATATATATATTATTATTTAGGGGGGAAGTTAAAATGTGGTAGAAAGCAAAAGGAAGTACAAGAACATCTACAGTTATATAGTGTCCTCTTTGAACGATTGAGTAGATAGCAAAGGAAACGTTTTTATTTGTATTCTTTAATTAATCTAAAGTTGTAAGGTACATATAGTAGTGAATTGGGAATAATTGTAGTTTTGGAATTGTATTTACCAGAACACTTGGTAGGGTGTAGAACTGGGTAAAGCCTTCTGGGTAAACCAACCCGAGCGCGAGAATGAACACACCAGCGATGGCCTGGGCTGCCTGACAAAAAAACAACACAATACTGCATTACAATCCTGCATGTTTTGTGTTTAGGTTGAAATGTGAATATAAAACTATGAAATCTTTTGTGATCAAGACTTCCTGTGTAAAACAAGTCAACTTACCCCAAGAGGTTTAGGTTTCCCTTTCACAACAAAGACCTTGAAGTGATCTTTGTACACACAGTGAAACTTCTCCGGCATCAGTTGCCCCTCTCTGGCGTCCCTCAGACTCCCGATGGGAATGGTGATGATCATGGACTCATCGCATTGAAATGTCTTCTTCATTGTCCTGTAGACAAGATCAAAGCAACACATGTCAAAACTGTTTTTGTCACCGTGGTGACCTGCATTAGAGGTTCAGTAACTTACCTTTTCTCCCTTCTCTTATCTTGATTCAGACCTGAATTCTCTGCTTTCTCAAATAAGTTTGACAAGGAAATGACCTGCCACGCCAATTGTCTGTGGCTCTCACTCTGTTCTGTTTTTCTCTCTTTCTCACTCACACACGCACATTCTCTCTCACACACACACACACACGCACACGCACACGCACACACGCACACACACACGCACACACACACACACTGTTCGCGTGCATGATTTGACAAGCATTTAAAACAGTCAAAGCTGGGTATTTGACTTATGTATGTTCATTAATATAGAAAAGGGAAATACTCTTCCATTAAATTACAGCTTATGGCGCTGAGGCACCAAAGGGCAGAACAATATGAAATTGGAGAGACCTGTCTCTGTCAGAGCGAGGAAGTCAAGGCGTGAGGTGACCTCATCTTTCAAAGTATTTGCAGGGAAGTGAAAATCAAGCTTAAACAGAGAGGCACAGACAAAGAGTGTCACATAGCTACTTCTAAAGCCACACTTGGTAAGATCTTCATTTGTATACTTCTTTTTAAAGGCTTTTCTATAGATTGGATGTTTTTGTGAAATTTAAACTGTTAACATTACAAATCTGCTATTATTCTGCAAGTATTTGAGTATAGGATTTGTGGGAGCTGCAAAAGCCCTGCAATATATACTACCTTATATAGTTATAATATAAATAATACCTTTTTAATATTGTTGTTATAATTTATTCCTTTAATTGTTTAGCTGTTGAGTTCCATGACTTATTTAAAGCTGTTATGCGTGGCGATGATTCATTGGAATATTTGAGTGAAATATATCCCTATTATGACATCTAAACTCAATTTAATAAAGAAAGATATTACAATTTGAACGATCAGGTATTACAACAACAACACTGCAAAATCAGCCTCTAAGATGATTTCAGTCATCACCTCAGTGTCAGCAACCGTTATGAATCTCACATGTTTACAATTTATCACATGACCGTATGGCCTTACAATGTAAAGTTGTTACTATTATTTTGCTCTCGTTGTGTCCTTTTTAAAGACTCTATCGTCGGTCGCATAAAGGAGGCTGTATTCACAGAAAATATGAATGAACACATAATGATTTTGGATTAATTATATTACTAGACACAAAAAACCTTCCTCCCTCCAGGTCAGATAGCACCATGGCCTGTGCCGATGTGGACATGGACATCGATGAGAATGAAGGGACCCAAGGCGGACGCCCGAGAGAGCCGCCGATGGTGCGAAAGTACCAAGCTTCAGAGCTCCTACCGGACAACAAGGGGCCGCTGCATGACCTGCTGCTGAAAAAACCTGGCGTTTTGGGGGTAAGACTGTACAAATAAAAGATACAATGCCAATACAAATCCTTTGAGAATGCCATACTCTTTAACTGTTTTTGACATTGTGTCAGAGAGGTGTTGACTAAACTTCTTGTGGCATATGGTGTTGTATACTTTGTTTTACTAACCCTTATTATTGTAGCAATCTGATGGTATTGTATCCATTGACCCCCTTTTTATTTTAACTGTATGTCTAAGACCGAAGACCCTAAACAGTATCACGTGTTGGTTTGAATGGCGCTGACAGCATGGTGCAAATGATTGGATTAAAGTTAAACACTTAAAAAACTGCATGTAAGCGTACATTTTGCTGGCATTATTGTTGCAACCGTTATTTTTGTAACCTTGTATTACCGCATAGCTTCAAAAAGTGACTCATGGGCAATTTACGGAAGGTAAAAAAAAAAGGTAGATTCTTTGAAAAGTGTTCTTGTGCTCCTTTGCACATTACCGTCTCTCAGACATGCGGGGCTAAATGTTTTGCTCCAGGAAACTACAAACTCTGCAATTGTTGGACACTATGAGCAGGTGACAGTCTACATAACAGTGCAAAAATATAACACTACAAATGGCTTTCTTAAAGAGTGTCTTCACTTAGAAAGATATGAAACATGACTTGCGTCAACATAGTTTTGGGGTCTATTCAGTAAACATTGAAGTGTGTGGGAAAATGTTCTGTACAATCGTAGAAAAAAAGAAGATCGTGTATTTCACACACTTCTACTTTGTATTAATCCTTTATATGCAAAGTCCAAGCATTAGTGATCACAATCTTTTTCTCAGTTGTCACCGTGACTGTGTTTTCATGTTCTAAAAATGTATCAACGTTTATAAAAACAGTTCATGAAAGACATCACAAACAGATAACAGTTTCAGTTAAAGAGGATGTCCAAAATACTTTGTACCCATTGTGCGGGCCAGCAGCAACAGGAAATGCTGGGTGGAGGGTTTTGTGGTCTTCTACATCTTGAGTGTTAAAGCTCACATTATTCTACCTTTATAGTACTGTGAATATGTGTCCAATAGTTTTAACGGGCGCTGCAAATAAGATTGTTTATATATATTATGATGATTTAGATATATTTTGGGAACCTTTTTCTGATTACTTTCTGTGTTAACCTTTAAACATTTACACGCATTGTCATGAATACATGATATGAAATGTTAATCTGTTTCCCTGTCAGTCTCTGCAGATTGTGAGCGGTCTGCTGAGTGTTGGAGTTGGAATTGTTTTTGCAGTAACCCAAGAGATGCAAGAGTCTCTGATCAATCTGTTCAGACTTTCACACCTGACTGGAGCCCTTGTAAGTGTCTTGTTCTAACTTGACAAATGATACACATCCTGCAGCAAGAAGTACATCAGATACAACTGTACGGTCTTGTTGAATTACTTACAAATGTGCCTTCTTCTCCTTCAGTTCATCATTGCTGGAGTTGTTTCCAACATGATTTTCAAATATCCAGAATTGCTACCTGTGAGTACAACTCAGTACAGGCTAAATATGCAACATTTAAAGCTAAGCAGTTACAGTCAAATAACGTATGTCTTCTGATCCAGGTGTCCCTCATGGTTAACTCGGGCTGTATTATTGTAGCCGTGGTTTCAGCTGGTCTGATAAGTGTGGACCTGGCTCTCTGGAGAACAGAACATGATAAGCATCTGAGGGTAAGACCATGTAAAGAATATAACTAAATGAAACACTGATATTTCCCTTTATTCGCCGATATAACACTTTATTATCTTGATGTTTCTAGATGGAGGTGCTGGAACTTTGTGTGTTGGCACTCGAGGTCTTACTCTCTACAATCCTTTGCATCTGGTTCTCTAAAGAGAAACGGGCCAAATCAACATCAAGCTGAAGAAGAAGACATTTGAGAACTTCCTAATTCAAATCAACTATTTGGATAGGACAAGAAGGTTGTATATTAGTGCTGAATAAAATGTAGTCCACTGTATTAGCAGAGTTTTTTTGTTTTGTTTTGTACATACTGTGTGGCTTTCTGTTCTGTTGCCTGTATTGGAGCAAGGGGCTGTGGTCTGCTTCTGATGTCTCACTTACACGAGGACAAAAGAATTGTGGTCAATGAATGTCACCTACTCTCATGTGAAGAAAAAAACCCTCCTCATCCTCCTGCGTCTCTGTGTGTAACGGTAGGATTGGTCTATCTACAAGGGTCTGTGTGTGTGGTTTGACGCTCGTGCTTCATTATCAGTGGATATATCTGCAAGGTGGGTTTTTTCAGTGCGCTCACACTTCCAGCTGCTTTCACAGAATCTATAGGATATGTGAGTAGGAAATATGCAATAACGTGTCAGGCTTAACTGGGGTAAAGACAGAAACAAAACATTATGTTTTTGAACATTTTAATCACCTGTACAAACTTTTCATAACACAGGACTGGCAACAAAATAAAAGAAACATGACAGTTAAACAGATTGATCTGCCTGCTATTTTTTTTTGTAAAACACATAAAAAAACTCATCTACAATATAAACATTGATTCTTAACTAGTCTTTTTAAAACAAATGTACAGACCACAGAAGTACCATCATGGTATTGTATACTATGTGTCAAAATATCCAATATACAGAGAATTACAATGAAATAGTTGAGCTTCATCCATTAAAGGCGTAGTGCTTTGAAGCTGGACTCCTCTCGTCTCCATCTCTTTGTCCTGATAAACCGCTGAGACGTCAGTAGTATTCAATCTGAAGACTTCACAGCTACAGAGAAAAGGAAACCACAAGAAAACAGATTTAGAAAAACATTTAGTCTACATATTATGCACTGAACGATTTTAATTGAGACAACATGCACGATTAAGAACACATTATAATATTCATTTAAGGTTTTTCCTACTTATTTAAACTGTTTGAGTCCATAACATGGATATGACTTTAAACTGAAATGTTTATTAATAGATTACTGTGCTATTTACAATTTAAATGATGTTGACAAATGACCACACCACTGTATGGAGCAGAAGCATATCTAAATGCATTACAAAAAACAAAACACATACTACTTTGGTCAAAGATTTTACTTGATACAACATTCCAAAAAATAACAATAATAATATTTAAATTACTTTATTCCTATTTATTTAAAATGTTTAATTCAACAACATTGATATGACTTTAAGCTGAGGTTTTTATGATGAGAGGAAATGACACTGACTAATTACTTTGACCAGTGAATGGAGCACAATGTTTATTAAAAAGTAACACATGTAAAATATGCAGCAGGGATTTTCTTTAGTTGAAGCATATCTTAATGCATTAAAAATAAAATAAATAAATGCTTTAACCTTTCCAAAATATGAAAAGGATCAAACACGGCTGTTTTTTAACGTCAACATTGTTAAGAGTCCCATACGTATTTAGGTCTACTTTTGGATCCTACATGTTAAGTTGATCATACATTTAAAGCAATATATAAATATGGGCTATAATAAAATAATACATTTAGATTTTGAGGGCCTTATTGACATTTACATCCTACAACAAAAGGCAACACTATTTTACATGTATTTATTCCACATGAATTCTCTTAAAGTAAATTACAGATAATGCTGTTCAGGCATTTCCTACAAACTCCAGGTCGTTAATTGTAATGCTGATATTTGCATTGTAATATTTGATGTATAAATTATTTTAGTGTATAGTTTCTGTTTTTGAATTAAATACAATAAAAGCTTAACATTAGAAACTAATTTAAATTATTCAGATCAAAAACAAAAAAAGCATGAATGCATTCCAAAGCCCCAAAACAAAAAGGTAACAGAGCATGCGTGTGTTCAAACAAACATAAAACTCTCAACACAAATGTCACCATCATGTCAAACGGATGCAGAAGGAAAAGAGAGGATGAGAAAGAGGCAGGAGTTTCCAAAACAAACCACCCATCGGGGGGATCCCTCTGACCCTCAGGACACACTGCCATGCAGCACAACCCAGGCAGCAGAAGCATGTTTTCACACAGATTAGTAGCGGGCGGGTTCCTCACAGTTGTTAATGAGGCTGTGAGGGAACACAGATGTCCGCTCTGGTGACACCGGTTACTTACTGAGCTAACCCCCTCAGCTCTGAGTCAGACCACAGTGGAGAGGCCTACAGCTATATGAGAGGTCGTGCTCTGGTAAAAACAGAACAGCAAAAAGGTGGTGAGTGAAACTAACGCTTCAAATATTCCACTACCAGTTAAGGTCTAAAATCTAAACCAAAATATACCCATTAATTGAAATGTCTCCAACATCGGTTACAATATGCAGGCAGTCTCGTCTTGCGTAGTTTGTTCAATTTTAAGATAAATAGCTGTTTATGAAAAGACAGTACTATATCAGAATAAAAGGTCCCCATTCAGATTAATGTGTGAATGAAGGAGAATAATAATATCTGCAAAATGTACACATTTATGTTCAGAGTTACATGTCTGATTACAGGTCTGGTTTAAAGCTTACACAGAAAGTGGGAGAAATGAATGATAAACCTCTTTGTATGAACAGATATCAGTGCAGGCTCAACGTCATCAAAGATTTTTTTATTTGACCATCATAGCAAAATAAGAGTTATAAGCAGAGTTTAAAATACTGGCTTATGGCTTCTTTAGGCGAATAATCAACATGATGCTAAAATGTTTCTAATCATCATTTATTCTTTCTAAGTTCCAAAGTGCAGCATTCGACTCAAATGCTTTTTCCCTGAACCAGTGGATATAACGTATATTTTGGGCGGACCTTTCCATTATAAGAGATGAAGGTTCAACTTGAAAATAATAAAAAAATCAATAAGCACAAATATAGTAGGCTATGGTTTAAATTTAAAGAGTTTAAGGTACAATCAAGACGATGACATCTCTTTTAAAACAACTAAACAATTTAAGTTCTCCTACTGTCCCTGAACCGACTCACGTTTTTCACACGCTGAATTGAGTAGTAGAAAAATACAAACAGATGTTGTGGGGTGAAGTGTTCATATATCTATATAAAAAGGTAGGCTTAATCTTCAAATACATCACTTAAGATTGAGACATCAAATATAAATGGGTGTCACCGCAGCTACGCTTGATCTAATTCTGTACTTTACAAAATGCACTCGCAGGAAACAACATGATAGATGATGATGATGATGATGATATTCAAACACTCACTGCTGTGATGAACTTGGTGCCCTGGGGTTGGAGGTCGTCCTCTTTCTGGAATATGGAAGGAGAGGCGATGGAGGAGGGAGGGCTGGAGGAGCACAGGAAAGGGGGAGTCTCGTTGTTGTTGTTGTTGTTGAAGGAGTCCATGCTGAGGCTGGGGTGCTCGGGGATGGTGAGGGTGCTCAGCCTGGTCACACTGTTACTGGAGGGACACTGGGACGATGTCTCTGAGCTCTCAGTGACTGCACACAACACACGGAGAAAATACATGAATACTGCAGTCGTGGATAAAGCAACACAAACTCCCTTTTCATTTCTTACTGAGGTGAGAGTTTAAAGAAGGTCAGTGAGTTGGCTTTTATATACGATACGATAATACTTTAATGGTCAGATCAAGTCTGAAATGCGGCTTGCATCACAGCAGCTCCATGTGTAACATCAACATAGACAAATATCAAGACACAATACATGAAAAACAAAACCTTTAACATAACAGCACAATCAGTGAGAAAACATGTTCCATCCCTTCAGCGTGCATTTGACCTGGGATTCAGCTGTATTTACTGTGAGGATCGACTGATGCACAAAGGAGTGCTTCAGTCTGACTTTAGAGAATCGCGGGACCCTGTATCTCCGAATGCTCTTGAAGCTCTTATGTGCAGCATTCGAAATGTTTAGACTTTGGCAACTCCTAGTGGTAGCAGCAAAGAAGACACCGGCAGGCAGTAATCCCCTGTACACATCTTACAGATAGAGTTTATACATCTGTTTTTTATATAGCTTTTTGTTTTTGTGCTTATCTTTACTTTCTCTGTGAAGCTATTTGTTACATACGGTAAAAACAGACTGGGTTAGTGAATACTTGTGCAAATAACTATTGTGTATTTGTAAATAACCTTAAATCACTTTGAAGAGATCTTTTAATTTTAACTTAAAAGAGTCTTTTTTTAGTTAAAGATAGCTCTACTTTGATTCAGTGCTGAAGACAGTTAAACCTGAACACATAAACACCTTTTACAGGCCGTGTGTGGGTTGAAGAGTCCTTAAAAAGGTTTTATGATCAGATCTACTTACACTGTTTTACCCAGAGTTTATGTCCTCACACATCAAGAGTTATTGCATTTTCTACTGTGAGACGACACTGAGCAGTTTTAATTAAATTAGATTGGTGTTAAATTAACAGCTCAGAGAATACTTTCAGGGGTAAAAACTGAAAAGCAGGAGAAAGTAGAAATGTAGTATTGAAAGCCCTCTTTGTGTATGTTTGCACCCAGAATGTTTCTGTATAATAAAGAAAGTTATTACTGTCTTAACAGAAAACAATGATTCCTCTGGGTTCAAAAGCGGTAACACAGCCACTCACTCATGGAGGGCTGGCTCCCGCTGTCCTGCTCCAGCTCGTCTTCCTCTATGCAGTCGTAGGGCCACTGGGCAAAGGAGGGAACGCTGGTCACCAGGTGTGGGTGTGTGTGCGGGTGAGAGGGTGAGGAGTAGAGATGGAGGTTGAGCGGGCCCAGCAGGGAGGAGGACGACTGGCTGCTGGAGGAGGAGGTGCTGCTGTTGGAGATGGTGGAGTGAGGTCTCTTGAAGGAAGTGGCGTGTTCAAACGAAGACACCGCGATGGAGGCCCTGGTCCTGGACTCTGTTGGTGGAGACAGAAAGGGAGCTGTGAGATCATAGGGGTGGTGATGACAAGTGACGGGAATCTATGAACATTCCTGTGGTTGTTAATGAGGGTAATTACGGGAGGAATACGTTTTTACAGCATCTCTAGTGAGCCATGAAAGAAGAGTAATGTAAAACGATGTACTGCGGTGGTAATGAATTCAAATCAGTATGGAGTAGATTACATCTGGTTTGTGAACTCTCATAATACTACCTGCATTAAAATACTTGGAAGCAAGAGACAATTATATGTGGTTTTCTATCTACATGATTACAGGGTGAATCATAGGTGCAACAAACTGAAGATTGAGAGAAAAGACAACCCGTTTTCAAGCTCACCTGACCCCTTCATGAAATAGTCGATGGCTCTGTCGCTGATAGCTGCATCACTTGGCTTGATGTCCATAAAAGGCTTGCTTCCAATCCCCATGGAAACCATCTCCTGCATGCGCAACTCTACAATCGAGAAGTGAAATACTTTAGTGACCAGATCTTTGTGTTCCGTGGGATAAAGATGATAATTACAGTTACACAGACCTCTGTTCCTGAGCGCCTGCCTCCACAGGATCTTGCCTATGATGGCGGTCCACACAGCCTTGACCTCTGCAGAGCTGGCCTGCAGGATGAACGTGTCCTGGGACTTCCTCCGACGGAACCAAATCTCAAAGCGTAGGCCGCTGTCGCCAACATTTTCAGTCATACCTATCTCTGCTGTCTAAAAAGAAAAGAATAGAAAAAACACTGTTAAATGTTTTGTTATTGTACACACAGAAGAAACTGCCAACAGAACCCAAATAAACTCTTACTTTGAAAGACTGTTTATAGATGTAGAAGTCATATCCTCCTTCGATCTTCTTGGTCTTGCTGAAGAGAATAAGGTCTTCAAACAAGAAGACGTGGCGGAGGTATTTCCTCCGTCCACACCAGACTATGAACTCGTCCTGGCAGCGGAGTTGACCCTGCTCTTTCAGGTTCACCTGGAGAGGAAACAGGGCCGATAACATGCGTCAGAGAGGAACAATACAGATCCTGGTGGGAGGCTGACTTCACTGTGCTGCGTGCATAACAAGATGACCTCCAATTTAAAAATAGTTATTGTCAAAGTGTCTTATAATAAACTTAAGTAGTGTTTGGCTCTTTCTGCTGATATCAACATATCCTTCATAGCAGTACATGCGTTTCCTACTTACATCACAACCACGAATGGCATCCATGGCCAGCAGGTCGTTGCCATGGCGAAGCTGAAACTTGACCATCTCCTCTGCGGTGCGGAGGTCGCTCAGCTCCTGCTCCTGGGACTGACTGCACTCCTTGATCAGGTCCTTCAGCAGCAGAGCGTATTTACTCATCCTCTGGATGGGCTTCAGCAGGTAGGAGGCCAGGTCCATCTTGTCCCCGAGCTCCATCTGCATGTTCTGGAGGGAGAAACACTCAGGATTATCATCGTGGTTTCACTGCTCTTACTACGAACTGTTGTTTTTAGTATGGGCTACTTATGCAAATGTTAAAACATGTGCAAACTGAAGGTCAATTATTGTTTCTTCTTGTTTAGTACCTGTGTTAAAAGTTATTAGACATGACCAATACTAAAAAAAATTGTCTATATTGCTATTGTTTTCAATATTTCTACATTTAAAAATCCAACAAAATATATTCATCGGCTTCATCATCAACACATCACACAAACAAACCTTTATATAAGAATCCCATAAACATGATCAATACAAAATTGTGATATGTAGTTAAGCTAAGAAGAGATACAAATAAATATAAAATGTGTTACAATTTTCACTTTTAAAAAAATCAATGTTTAGGGGCTCTCTGCTAGACGAAACTCAAAAGCATTAAAAACAGTGAAAACAACAAGGAGGTATGATCTTGAGCTGAGATCATTTTTGTCAAACTCAAACGTATTTTTGGGCATTTCTGTACTATAATTTAAATAATCTGATACCAATATACTGTCTTGTGAAAAGCTGAAATCCAATATTAACCATGTCAAGGTATATATTAATATTAAATATTTGTTGGGATCTATTTATTTAGTGCTTCACGTAAACATCAGGAACTTTTGACCTGCCTCTGTTTGAGGAATGTAAGCAGAGTTTCCAGACGCACCTTAAAGAATTCGTTCCCATGGCTGCTGAGCAGAGCGTCGGACTGAGGCTTATTCTTGCTGTAGAGAGCATACATTCCAAACTGATCCTCCTGCACACAAGATTAACATGTTACAACACTGACTACAGTAAGAAGTATGCATTTCAGCATGCCAAACACCATAATGAGTCAGCTCCAAGGAGACAGTTATTGTATGGGTTCATTATGCTGCTGATGAGAGACTAAATGGGGATACAAACAATAATAGAACGGTACAGTGAAAACATGAATACGTTGAAAACAATAACTTAAAGGGGACCTATCATGCTATATTTGAACAATATATTATAGGGCCATACCTATATAAAACATGTATGTGAAGTGTTTTTTCAAAATACCAAACAGATCACCCATTGTAGCCATGCCTCATACTGCTCAAACCCCTCTTTTGCTGCCCTGTTAGAGAAACGCAGATTTGGTCCTTGCTTGAAAAAAAGAAGAACGAAGAGGAGGCGGAGCTAAGGAGGCAATCAGAATTCTACCAGAGAAAAAGTTAAATTCTGCTATGATAAAACACCATCCTGTTCTAAACCACATCAAAGATTATTTCTGAAACAGTATGGAGCTCAAATGCCTTTTCTCTTGCAGGTTTATCACAAGGTAAGTTCTTTTTTTATTTCCTGCTTTTTAAACGCTCTTCAGTACAGGTTAGCTCTGAGTGTTAGCGAGGCTTGCTAAAGACGTCCAAAACACGTCAGGCATTCTGATAGCAACTTTCTGTGGGTCCGCTGTCGCTATGACGTCACAGCGGATGGAATCTGTATCCGCTCGTTGTACACCCATTTTTAAAAGATTTGGGTACGGAGGAAAAGAGAGAGGGTTTAATTTTTTGACGCTGGCGTGAGTTCCCCGACGCACCGGGGACACATATTCATGTATAAAAGACATCACAAAGTGCATTTTGCATGATAGGTCCCCTTTAAGTTGTTTTTAAAAACATTGGTGACTAAAGCCTGAGTGATGCGGGCTGCTTCAGGGCAATACGACTGACTGTCTGTACTCACGTGACTTTGAAAGCAGCTGCTGATGGACAGTGGGGAGTGGGCGCAGGACTCCAGCTCCTTCAGGAAGTACCGACTGTGGAAGTCCCACAATTTCTCCACGTTCCCGAAAATAATGCTGCGCTTCCCCCTCAAGTCCTGGGGCAAGTCCAGGCGCTCCATCTCGGGGAAATAGTGCTCAATGATGTAGTTGAGAGAGCGGACGTACTCCCGCTCCGTGGTGATCATCTCGTCCATGATGTGCTGCACTTTACTGGTGGACAGAAAGACATGATAGGGTGTAAGAGTATTTAGGATATTTACTGTGCATTGGTACATATACAAAACAACATTAGGTAATCAACACAAACATTTACAACTATTTTGATGATTTAAGTAATCCTTTTATAAATCAAAAACACAATTCTTCTTTGTATTTCAGCATTTCAAATAAGCATTTGCGTATTTCATCAGAATTATTTTATAATATACAAATAAATTGGAATATTTGAAGGTTCCTTTAACAATAATTAAACCATATTTGTCTGGGAATCTACACAGAAAGTATTTGTGGCACTGTAAAAAAATGGAACTGCAGTTTTACAGCTAAGTTTGTTAGAAATGTCATATTGTTTGTTCTGTTGTTGTGGGTTTTGTCCATGCTCTCTACATATAAACACTTTTATAATACAACATGTAAAGTAATATTCCAGTTTATGTTTAATATCTTTGGTTCACTTCCTCACCTGCTTTGTTTCTTGCCCTCTCCCTCAGTGCCTCCGTTGTTGATCCTGGAGGGCGTGGACATGCTGCGGCTGCGTCCCAAAGCAGGGCTCATCACGTCAGGCCTCTGCAGCTTCTTCTCTGCACACACATTATTAGCCACCTCCAAACCCTTTATGTACACACCAGTGTAGCCGTGAATGTGGCTGACGTCCGAGTGATGACCGCTGTCCCTCTGGGTCAGCTCATAGCTCATCGTCTTCTTCATGATCTTCTTCATGGGCTGCTTGCGGAGGCGGGACGTCCCGGAGTAGACGGGCTCTGAGTGGCAGGATATTGTCGAGTCGATGGTGCAGTCGCTGTCTGTGTCGTCAAACAAGGACGGACTCTGCCTTAGTTTGCTGTCTTGGTCGGGGGAGAATGTGAAATTTGAGGAGGAGATTGAACTGGTTGGGCTCTTGGAGAAAGGCCCAGCAGAGTGGGGCTTGATGTCCTCAAAAGTTAATGGTGAAACAGGGAAAAGAACACATGCTTTCACTCCATGATGATCTTTATTGGAAATCTGGCTTTCTGGAGTCTTTAAAGAAGCCGCTATGTCAACAGCCGTGGTGTTTGGGGATGGAGTCATGGCTCGAGCCAAAGTCTCTTCTAACTGCTGTTTGGTCTGCTGACACTTGTGCCACACGGAGGTCCACTGCTGCAGCTGCTGAGGACTCTCCAGGGAGAGCACCATGTCGTTCAGGATGCCGAAGTTGTCCGTGGAGAACTTGGATGCCTCGGTGTAGTAATCCTGCAGGATCTTTTCCACAGATGGCGAAAGTCCGGCACCTGTAGTGTCCAGATTCAACTGATGGAAATAATCCTGGCAGTGCTCGATCCACTGGTTTGCCTACACATTGAAAAAAAAAAAGTTAATACAAAGGTCTATATCGTAGTTGGATACAAAGTATAGGTAATCCAGAAAGAAATTAATTGATGTAGTATTCATTGGAAAGTACCCTGGATGAAAGTGTATTCTTGATCCTACCCCAGGCTTTTATCTCTGTATAATAAAAATATACTTTTTGCTGTGACATTTTACATTAGTTTTTACTTACAGAGTCATAGAAGTCATACAAGTTGGTTAGGATGTCTAGCTGGGTCTTCCTCTTCTCCACTCTGCTTAGGATGGAGCCCAGATGTTGTTTGAAGTCAAGGAGAGCTGAACCTGGAAGAGACTCCGGAGAGTCTTTGACCAGCTGCAGGCCATGTCTCTGCTGGTGCTGTCAGGATAAGGACAACACAGATCAATAAAGCACTAGTTGTCTTCAAACGATTACACATAAGAATATGTTTTGAGGCCCTATTTACCACTGACTCCTCCAGAAACTGTTCCAAGCTCTCTCTCATCTCCTTCACTTTGGCCACAGACAGAGTGATTGATTCCAAAGGCGTGAGCTGCTTCTCTCCCTCTACACTGAACCAGAGTTTTATCTGGAAAGAGAGGGCAGGTTTTTTTTTAATGAGTATTCTATTTTTGTCAAGAGAAATAAGAAGCATCAGAAAATCTGCAGCACAATGATGACAATGACAAGCGTGAAGCTCACCTGTTGTGTTTGCTCCTCAAAAGTGCGCACCTCCAGCTGGCTCTCTAACTGTTTCTGTGACTTGTTGGAGAGGATCACGAGCTTATGGACTTCTTCATCTACTTGGTTGTACAGTGCATTCAACATGTCTACAGCATCTCTAAATAAACAAAGAAAACAATAAAAAGTTATAAGAAGTTTATTTAATCGTCACCACAGGTTTTATTCATGTTAACACATGTGATTAACAATCTCTTCCTTCAGTACCTGTAGTTTTCATTCTCAGAGGCCTCGTCCTTCCTGATGCGTGCGAGGACAGTTCCTCCTTCTAAGCGCAGTCGGTTTAGACGGGTGTCATCGAGTACACGCTTCATGAGAGTCTTCTGCTGTTCCATCACCTCAGACACCTCCTGAAATAAACATATAACAATAAAGGTGAACACAGTTCAAATGTTAACTAATACATATCACCATGACACTTCCCCAGTTGATAACTTTGACTACATTATGATATTTGTTTTGTATTTCAAGTATTCTGATTGATGTTTGAATATAAAAATATATGTTGTATATTTGTGAAATGTTTATGCCAAATGTGTATTTGAAATGATTTATTTTAGTCTGTTTTGGGAAATCCTGTTAGTGACCTCAACAGCACAAAGATCAGGAAAGGTACTCATTAAGCAAACTCCTGAACTGTTTTCAGTTGAGGTGAAACAGCAAAGAGCTATTGTGTGTCAGACGTATAATAAATCAGAAGGCCAGACCGCCTGCAGGAGCTGGGTTCTGACCTCAGAGGTCTTCAGGTTGCCGCTGTTGCTCAGGGTGCTGATGGACTCCTGAAGAGAGGAGATGGCCGCGCTACAGCTGCTGGCAAATGGGTCGATTTTCTGTGAAAGAGCGAGAGAATATTAGCACTAGCAAATGTAAAGAAAAAGGCCATTTATTAACGACATCACTTTGACAAAACATGTCATATATAATACATGTGGTTAATAACAACTAGGATCCAACTCAAACAAAACGTATTTTTGCAAAGGTATCCCCACCCTAGCCAACCTATTAAGCAAGTTTACAAATATGTTTACAACTCCCAGCCGCCCCGTCACACCCACCTGTCTGAAGTGGATCCAGTGCTTGTGGTCGTAGTGGAAGTGGCCCTCTAGCTCTCGTGTGAGCTGGGTTTGATCGATGTGCTTCTGCAGGGCTTTCAGAGACGACAGTGTTTCAGTCTGTTGCAAGAAAAGAAAACAAACACATGTCTGTGTCAGCACAGACTACGACAAAACATTACATGGGAATACATCACATCTAAATCTAATTGAAAAGATTGCAAATCTCTTATGAAATGTCATTAGATCTAGCATTTAAGCGGGAGTGAATCACTTAATTCAAAACACCCATCATCCATCTGATCAAAAAAGGTAATTCACCTGTACATCCATGTCTCTCTCAGGTTTGGCTGCTGTCTCCTTGTCCACCAGGAAGAGAACAGTGTAAAGTGCATTGGGTGCTAACGCCTGAAAAAGAAACATGCCAAATGAATGACAAAGTGACTTAAAATACAGAAAATAAATGATAATACATGTAGATATAGAATGCGTAGTAAAAAATGACTTCTGACGCACGTGTTGTGGTTTAAATAATTATGATCCTGACATCAGTATGAAAACTCATCACCATAACATGATGATATGTCTCTTGTAAGACGGCTGCAGCCAGCCCGCTCCCAGTGTGCGGTTAAAAACAGACATGTAAGTACAGGCTTCCCCACAAGATCCCTGAGGGCAGACTTTTTTCAGAAAAATGTCTTGCAACTGCAGTACTTACACATTTGAAGGTGTGTCACTTAAAAAAAGCAAACAAGAGACTGTGAAACAGACTGAAAGCTAGAACAATACGAAGTGTGTAAGGAACGTCATAGTGTAATAACTGTGAGAGAGCCGGCCAAGAAGACAACAGAGATTTAGCAGCGTCTGAACACTCTCTGGGTGTGTGTTGGAGAGTGATTACATATTTTCCACTGCGGGCTCACCTGCAACTCAGACAGAGATGACAACAGAGCTGGAACAGACTGCTGCCTCCTGCTGTCTATCACAACAGTTAAGCCTTGATCACACCTTTCTTTCCTGAAACCAAAGCATTACTGTCAGTGCACTGTCTTTAATCCAACACTTGACTGCATGAAATACCATCATTTGAGAGCTAAGAAATCAATTGAGGGAAACCTGATCAAAGAAGAAGATAATATCATATTTTAAGATGGATTTGGAGAGTCTAACAACTTCAATAACATTGATCTAATATTCTCTACTAGAAAGACCTTACTTAAAGACCTTTACTGACCTTACCCCATATACAAATTCTGACTTTTTCATTCATTTATAAGTTATAAAAGACAGCTGCAGTTAGAAGCAAAAGGCTAAATATGTTAATGCGCACTCATGTTAACCTCAGGGCTAAGACACAGCTGTGAAAGTTACTGGAGTTATTCTTAACTCAGACAAAACAAACCCAGAGTGTATGACTTACCGCAGCGTGGAGTAGTAGTAGCCCAGTAAACAGGTGAGGTCACTGACCGTGCAACTCTCACCTGCCCACACCTGAGCTCTGGTGCACACCTGCAGCACGGCCCTCCCACTGCGATCTCGGTTCCCTGGAAGAGAGAAGGCCAGAAGGGGGTCACTGACTACTCACATGTCAACTTCATTTTCTATGTCAGGAGTGTTTGAGCTTGAGCAGCTCAGGATGATCGCAATGTCCTCCTCTATGTAGGGGGATATTTAAACGTTTCTATAATATCGTTTAAATACCCAGTTTTGCATATCATCCTTTCACGACAGACCTTACACAGTGCAATATTATCTCGAGATAAACCAATATTAAAAACTCAAAATGACCACAACGGTTCATAAACTAAATTAAGATAATGTCTTGACACGGTATCCTCTGTTAAGTCCTGTTCTTCATTTCCAGCAATGGAGAAGACATGTTGGACACATGATATATCATGGTATTTTTACAATAGGGTAAGGCTTTATTAAGCATTGCACATGTGTTGTTTGGTTGTGATATTAACTGAAATGGATAAAACATTAGATCAGAAACTAAGAATTAAAACACATTATTTTCTCAACAGCTTTCTGAAGCTCTTTAACCTCTTTAACCCATGGCTACTGTGACAAAGACTAAGCCTTAGTATATGGGCCGCCCGCCCTACAATGTAAACTACTGGGGCATTATGCTCTGCTCTCAATGTGAGTGAAATATGATAGAGTACAGGACTATTTCATGAGTTTGCCAGATACCTGTAAGACAAGCCATTAGGTCAAATTGAAAGCAGCTTATGTCAGCAATGTCCGCATCACTTGTCCCCTACCTGGCAGGATCACAGCACCCGATGTGAGCAGCTCTTGGTTGAGCTCTGACACCAGTTTAGGGAGAGCCGAAAAACTCTCAAAGGAAAATCCTGATGCTGAAGGCCTCTTGAGCGTCGTCCCATTGGCTGCTTTAGGACTGTGCGGCTCTTCTCCACTATGCCTGTGCCGCCTGCTGTCAGTGCTGATGGTGTCATCACGCTGTCCTGTTGAAAAACATATAAATAGTTGGCACATTGTCAAAGTGATACTTACTAAGCCGCAACTGCACACAAATGCAGTGCAATCAATATAAATTAGAAGCTTCCTTTCACCTCAGTAGTAATCGTAACTCCTCACAAAACAAGTGTTTATTATAGGTGAGGTAGCTGCTGTAGTAGTGAGTTCACTTTGAGTCATCATGGAGACCAGGTGTTTAGTCGGCCTGACTCATGCGTACTCATGGCGGTAATAGACTCTTATCTTCACGTCCTCATCTTCCAAACCTGGAGGCTCTGTTTATGGGAATACTGCTCCTGACACAATTTATAGGCTTGAACCTATTTCTGAAGCGGAAAACTCAGTATAGCTGTTTAACCACTGAATACTTCACTGTGCCTCACTAACATCTGTAAGATGATTGACAGAACAATAATGGACAACAAATGTGTTAAGTCGTTTCCTAAGCTTAAATTATCTGGTTTTAATACTTTAACAAGGCAAATGATGCCACTTTAGACTAGACTAAATTTTTAGCTTGTATTCTTCCCAATATTTGGGAAATCTTTCAAATAAACTATGAATCGTTTGCAAAAGGCACACAGGGGATAGGATTTGTAGTACAAAGTGTTGACAGGCTCATCTGTTTTGGTTGCCATGTTTGCTGCACACACTTGAGGCCTGGTGTGAATATAGCACCTAGATGCTATCTTATCCACAGCATCCCAGATTTGTGGCTTGTTTTTATTGGGTTTTCCTTTGCTTTTATGCAGCTCATCTACATTTCACCCTTTACTTGATGTCACAGACTTTACTCTTCATTATTACAACTCTATTTGTCATACATAGATTTTACCATCATATCTTTACTCTTGTCTGCCACGCCAGGGAAACCAGGCCTGTAACAAATGTTAACACTTATATTTTATGAGAAACATTAAAAAATACTCAATATAAATAAGACTGTTTAAAGCCAATGTCTTGTGGCTATGTTAGGCTTTAAATTAAGACACAGTAATGCTTGAGCTAAAGGCTAATAGCAGTCATGCTAACTTTGCTGATGTTAAACAGGTGGGTAATGTTGTACGGGAATTACCACCGTCATAACAGTTTAGGCATCGTATCATGGCTTGAGCTTTTTAGCTTATCAATATAATTTGTTCCCACATGTAATCTTAGACCTATAGGACATTCATGCAGTTCCCTTCCATTTGTGCATTAAAAATAGATTAAATAGCAATATTCCAGTTGATTAAAGGCTCCATGTCATGCTTTTCTGGTTATTACCCGTCCCCTTGTGTGTTATGAAGGTTTTTCTGCATGTAAACGGTCTGCAGAGTCACAAACCCTCAAAGTACACCCTGTAGAGAGTAAAACTCTAACACAGAAAAGACCTGTCTAGACCTGTCTATGCTATACCTGTCTTCTTCCTGGGTACAGTGACGTGACCATGCCCAGGTCCAAATGGACCAATCCGTGGAGCTCCTCACACACACACACACACACACACACTCACTCACTCAGCCGTATCTTTTCCCAACCGCGATACTCCGTGGAGTTTCGCCGGCACACTCAACCTTATCTTTTCTCAGCCGCAGCTGCGTGGATCTCCACTCACAGTTCGCCACACACTCACGTGTGTGTGCTCAGGCTGAGTTCATGCTGAGTTTCGCGTTGCCTCGCTTTCTCGCAGCAACCAGGACACGACACCAGTAATCCATCTCACACTGTCCGCTCCTCGAGCGGAGCAGCGAGCCCCGCAACGTCTCGCCAACACGGCACCCAGACCCCACGCAGCATCTGTTTGTCATTGATGGTGTCATTTTCTGGTTGCTAACAAACACCATTGTAACACATAAACACACATCAGAGCACAGTGGGCTCATAGGGAGGGGGGGGGGCAGGAGCTCCAACAAGGCGTTTAGGACAGAGAGTGAATACTAATACTATACAGAGATGCTGTATGAGAAACCAATGCGAGTTTGGAACATTGAACAATGTAAATCTATTCTAGTAGAACTCAACAATGGAATTATGATCAGTAGAAATGGCCATGACATGGGACCTTTAAGATATGTCAGTCTGGCTCAAAGCGGTGGTCTAACCCGCTGACCAGCAGACATTCCCATCCCTAAAGCCGCAGTCATAAAACCATGAAAGAACTATATAATATAAAATAATAAAACCTTGATAAGCCATCGTGCAGCCAACTCTACAGTTAGATCTGTAAATATCAGTTTCTGATGGATACCTTTTGTGTGTTTTTAAACCGTTTGAGGCCTCTTGTATTGTCCTGCTCTGCTCTGTGACAGTAAACCTCCCAGCTCAGCCTCTATTGTCTTCAAACAGTCGGTGCATTTCCTGTGCGACTGTGTGGCCAGGCCTGTGTTTGCTGCATGTTTCCTAAATTGCTTTGTTTTCAGAGGAAGTGGCAAATGTAGAGTAAAGCCTCCTGAGTATTGTCCTGTGTGAAAGTCTGTATTTTGTGTAGTCTGCTGGACACATTGGAAAGCTGTAAAGAGGCTAAATGTGCACTGGTGGATGGACCTTTGAGTAACTGATCACATAAATCACAGAGGATGTGTTTTGATATTGCAGTTTGCTCATACATATCATGAGTACTTCAACCCCTTGAGGAGTATTTTTTTCACAGTGCTGTGAGTCAGAGCAAGTTAGGTTTTGTTTTCCTCAACTGAATGGACTCTCCAAAGACACAGGCATGGATTGAAAGGCTTTTTTTTTTCTTGTGGATCCCCAGTGGCTGATTGATTTACAAAGAAACTTTTGTAAATGAGAGAACCCATCTGGGATCAGTGCAGCCCCCAGCCCCAATAACACTGTAGGGTCATCTCATTGTGGGATGCTGGGGTCCCTGTGGTTGGTTTACAGAGTTTACAGGATCCTTTGTTGCCTTTCAAAGGTCGTTGTGGGAAACCTGCTTTGCAACAGCTGAAATACAATCCCCTCTGAGGTAATCTCAGGAACGTAACACCAATGTCATTTAACTACTGTATTTTTGCTGCATGGTGGGTATTTCACAGACTGAAAAAGAACACACAAAAAAACCCTCTGATTGAACAATACTAACAACCTTAGCTATGCCCTGGCATTGTTCAGGGTATGGATTCAAAGATTTAAATAAATTCAGCCAATTTTAACCTCACATTTCAATTCACGGAAGAATCTGTGTTTTTCTAAAAACAACTGAATTCCCTGGGTGGTATTCTCACATCGCCCCTTTCCTGAGCTACCCTGTATGAACCAACACAAGAAAAACAGACTGACGGTGGTAAAGAAAACACAGGGTGGTGAGGTTCTGAAGGTTTGTTTCCAGGGTAGGGCCATACCTGTACCCTGAACGTGCCAAAGACTACACAGAGTGGGCTTTGAAAAGCTATCTGTCACCAATGACAGCGTTAAAGCTTTAGGTTAAAAGCTGTCTCAACTCCAACGGCAGCCGCCTGACGTTCTGATGTAACCGCTCCTGCTGCAGGGCACGAGTACTCACCCTGGTGAGGAACCGCCATTATTTGACTATTAACAGTGAAACTTGGTTTTCGCGCCCTTAGGTTATATTATTAGATAAGGGAGAAATGAGTCATGGACTATAATTAAAATTCAACCACTCTTGTAGAAAACAAAACTGAATACAATCCTGTATTCTTTTTGAGTTCTTCAGAAAGCATACAACCAAATCAATTTGATATATTTAACCCTCATTTAAACTTGGATGTGAACCCTTTACAAATGTGTCATAATTGTATATGTTTTCTTTGTTGGAACTAAACCTAAACAATCTCGAAAAGCAGAGTTCTGTCATTTCAAATCTTTACTCTTTGATCTAGTGAGTTTTAATGGCAGCAGGTGTATATGGGATTGACACAAAGTAAACCAAACATGTCCTGCATTCAAAATGTAGTTTGGTAAATGACCAAGTTATATCTTAACATTATATTAATGTTATTATAGACTGTTCCCTTAATCCCATTTTGAGTAATACATATGGTAGTGTGTCCCAAAACTGTACTTAGTAAATCTTCTTTGGAACTTTCTATAAGGTATGGTAAGGCATGTCAAATGTTACAGTAACTGAAGTGTGATTTATTTGACAACATCACATACCTGAGTCGTCTTTGCTGCTTCTCCTCTCAGAACCAGGCAAAGCTGCCTCAAGGTCCAGCTTCCCAAAACGAAGAGCGTAGCCATTCATCAGCTTTTTAGGGGTGGTGGTACCTGAGCCCCCAGAGGAGGATCGCTCTCTGTGGCCTTTAACCTGTCCAGCCTTGTTAGTCCTCTCCAGCGACTTTGAGCGTCTTTCTGCTCGTCTCTCTGCGCTCCTCAGCCCCCTCTGTAAGTAAAGTAAAGGTGTGCTGGGCCTGGAGTCATCTCCACCGAGCCAGCTCCGGCTGCCCAACCTCCGAGATAAGTGTTCTCTGGAGGAGGTCCGGGGGTCTGGGCTGCTGCCTGGTGTCACTGGACTCTCTCTTAAGCAAGCACTGTGCTCTGAGCTTTCCTCCAGTATTGATTCAGAGCTGGACCCGAGACTCATGGGGTTCTGCAGGGCCTCCATGTAAGACTTCCGGAAAAGTCTTCTGCTCTCAAATTGAACGGAGTCCCTTGGGAGGCGACGGCGAGGGCCTGGGTTACTGAGGTCTGTGCTAAAAGACAGCATCTTGGAGGCCCGTCCAGCGCTATCCTCGCTCCCTATCCCACACTCTTCAGTGGGTCTTTCCATTTTAATGATGGGTGTAGCAGCGTCCGGAGCACTGTCACTGTGGCTCCCACCGCTAGGGTCCTTGAGGGGTCTGTGTGGGGAGTTTGGCTCAGAGAAGATGGAGTCAGCTCCCTGAGAGTGCAGCGACTCTCTGGAGCTGCGGTGGCTGTCCAGAGTGCCCGTGGACCCGCTGGTGCTGCAGGTGCTCAGGTGACCACGGAAGCCACCTCTGCTGCAGTGCGCCTGCATGATGGCGTCTGCCGTGCTGCTGACAAACAGAGGGTTGACCACGTTCTTCCACGGCGTCCTGAACACAGCCGTACCAGTGGTGAGCAGACAGTTCTGTAGTGGGTGCAGGTTTCGGTCCCGTGTTACATTCTGCAAGAACTCAGCTGTGAAGACGCTGCCATACATGCTCTCTGCGATGGGGACTTCTGTAATTGCCTGCCCAGTGACCGACAGACATTTTATCACAAGCTTTGCAGTCTTACGGCCTAAAGGAACAATCTGTAAGTAGAAGTCTCCTTGCTTTAGTCGAACTTTGTGCAGGGGGGAAAGCTGCAAGACGACTTTCTCGTGGATGCAGAGAGGCCACCCCTCATGATAGAACAGCAATCCTCTGAACCTCACCTGAGAGAAAAGAGAGAAATCTGTCAATACCCACTCTCATAAAAGTGTGTCATTGCTCAGCTGTGGTACGACTGACATCTGCAAAGCTGTGTTCAAACACATGTTTAACTTTAATGGAGTGGCGAGATGTTTTCACGGGACACACAGGATGAATCACTGATGGCAATCACTCGACTAAAGAGGGAAACCTGTCTGATCAGGTCTGGTTTCGCAGCAAGCAGAACACAATATTTATTCTGTGACAGAATAAGAAACAGGCTCCAAAAGCAAAGATGCTGTGCTTGAAGGGTTTGTTTGAGGATGTGATCTTCCTCTGAAGCCTCTCATATTGCCTTCAATACAAAGACTCTCATGCATAGGAAGCTGTTCTCAGGGGCTAGGCTTGGGTCAAACTATGGCTATCGTCAGAGTGTAATCTCAGCTCAGGTGAATGCAGAGGAATAAAGTTTCCGTGCTTCGGTTGTAGAAGCCTAACCCACAGCAATCAAAGCTTGTGAGCGAGAATATTGGATTTCACCTTGGACCCAAGAGTCCATGGCAGCCTTTCAAACAGACAACAGTTTGCCTCTGTTTCCCTATTCAGAGAAAGATGGCAGCTTTTCATCTTGTTTTCGGAACAATAATGAACTCTGTCTCAGTCTGATGCTCCCCCTTCCCCCTCAGCACAGATATTCACACTCAGCAGCACTGTTCTCACATTCTTTTGTCACAAACATTTTTGTCTCATCATTTAGTGGCTTATCTATCATGATGTTTATTATTCAACGTTTGGTTTGGTCAAAGTGTTTAGGAAAGGAGATATGGATAGTTGTCTTAGGAGGGTTTTTTATTTTTTCTCTTTTGTGCAGTTTCTTAATATTTTATTTCAGAATGAGGCCAAATAGGATCCTGGAAAAAATATATTTTTTTGTTAATCAAAATGATTTTGGAAATAAATCGCAGAAGGTCAAATCAATGTATCCTCAGCTTCCACAGTGATCAATAACTCACACAGGTTTCTTGTTGGATGATCTGAAGGATCCTCTTGGCAGGAAGCAAGAAGTCAATGAGGCAGCGGAGGCCGTCTCCTCGGTACTGCCTTTCCACCACACTGAAGAGCTGCCACAGGACGGTGGCCGCGGTGGAGCTGAAGGGGCGGTAAAGGGCCGACAAGGTGCTCTGGATACAGCTGTCCAAAGACTCAGTGTCCTGAGGAGGAAGACAAATAACTGTTTTATGTTGGATATCTTAAAACAGATAACGTTTTTGCTAACTACCTCACGGTAAAAATAAGTCTAAAAGCCACTTAGACATGGCTAAACAATAAACCATATGCAACATGGACATGGAGTGTAGACCGGTGGCTCCCAACCTTTTCGCCTTTTGATCCCTTAAAGCAAAACAAAGTCATCACAGGTTATGGCTTTCATAGGTTTTCATTGTAAGGATTTTAAGTAGTGTGAATTAGTATGCAGCATTTTACAAGATTCAAAAAGAAAAGAAAAGGCAGAAAAGAACACACATTCTGTGATTTATAATGCATATGCCTCTTTTCTTTGGACCCTTTGAGGGATACGGCCCTTATTTCAGAAACCACTAGTCTGCCGTGCATTTAGAGCAAACATGTTAATCTAAGAGGACTAAGAGCTGTGCTCAATGCTAACAACAAACAGACTCACAATGAAAATGCTAACATGCTGATGTTTAGCTGGTGTAATGCTTACCAAGTATGTCACTGCAGGTTGGCATGTTATTAGCAATAAACAAAGCAGCTCAGGCAGATGGATAGTTACAAAAGCTCTAGCTCTCGCTGCAAAGAAATTCCTTGAAAGCCAGCAATGTCCATCTTCTAATGGACTTTAAGGGAAAAGTTAGGAGATAACAAATGTTCTACTGGATTAAACCTTTATGTCCCATGAATATCGGTACCAAAGTTCAGAGCAATCCACTCAATAATTATTGAGCCAAATATAATTCAAATATTGCCCAACAATAACAAGACTTCTGCTTACTGTAGATGGATTCAACCAGATAAACATACAGTTGCATGATCCCACTTAGCCAGACAGTCAGGAAGTTTGAACATGACAGGAAATGTCAGCCATGATGACCTTTCCATCGTAGAGAGGGGAAACACCTGGTGGGAGTGACGTCACTGTCAGCGATAACAAACAGCAGAACTGGAAAGTACCGACTGGACTCCAGTTGCAGTCGGGATGGTGCAATGATTTCTACTAATAACAACTGTGTCATCGCTGACTTTTCTAACCCTTACGTGACCCGGGCCACCTGTCACCACCTGTCCCCACCAGAACAGATGACATGTCTGACAGCGTTAGTTACAACTGGTCCGGGGATGAGATGGGTCATTTGGGAATAGAGCAGTCCTGCGTGAGGTCGACCTGGTCTTGTAGTTGTGTTCACGGTTCAGGCTGTGACCTTCCTCTCAGCAGTGGGAGCCAAGGCCAAACATGCCCCGGTTATCTGTCCTTCCCGAATGGAACACAACAGTGGAATAGAGACATCTGCCTCCAACGATAACCGCACAGATAGATAGCAATGCCAGGGAAAGTCCCACACTATGACAACTTTGTAACCTACTGAAGAACGTGGGGGTTGAGGATGCAGCTCCTAACTTTCGCTTGAATGTCAAGGCTGCATTTACATGACAAAAAAAGTGTGTTAAAAAAAAGGGGATGCATAGAAATCTAGAGATCGCCCGTGCTCTGGTGAATGAAACTTGTCAGGCAGCCCATGTTTCACCCTTTGTAGGATCTGTCCTGTTGATCTAAGCAACTCAGCACCATCAATTAGAGGAGAGTGAGTACAGTTCAGTGCATTGGTACACATGCCACGACTCTACTACAAGGCGCTCATTGTGCACTCCGCCTCTCTAAGTGGTATGTGCTGTACAGTGTTTGGTGCCCTGAAACAAAACGCCCATCTCCATTAGCAGTCGGCCTGCTTTTAGCAAGACAAAAATGTCTCTGGGCATTAGTCACTGTTGCACCCGGGAGGAAAAGAATAACATGTGTTTTTATTGGAGGAAAGATAACAATAGGAGGAAAGCCTACATAGTTAGGTCACGCCAGCAGGTTTCTCTTCAGGTTTCCAAGGCAGAAAAAAAACAGTGGTAGTGAACAGCAGTGTGTTGAAGAACAATTTCTTAACATAGCAGAGACTTGACCTTAATGATCAATCAAATGCTGTTAAACCTGTTTCACAGGAGTGGCTGTCCATGTAATCCAGTGCTTTAATATGGACACAAAAACTGCACCTGTCCGAACAATAGAAGCAATTTTTACATTCAGAGGAATGGCAAATATTCATGACAGCATCACCCTGAAGGTAATCTCAAATGTAAGAACAGCATATATTGCTTAACATTTTCAGGAAGCATTTAGAGCTTTCCAAAAAAGTGTCACCTGGCTAGTTGGAGACATATCTGCGTGTCTCAGCAGAACGACTGAGCTTAGCCACCAAAGCTAAGCTTCCCATCCGCTCTGAGCCACAGAGGAATGCAGTGTGTATGGTTGTGTATGTCTAGCCTTAGACCCTCAGCCAGGACAGGAACACATTGGGAAGTCCCACCCTTTCTGATGCCTGGTCTTTGTAAGCATCCGCCTGGGATGGAACACTGAGGTGATAATTAATGGCTTCAACTCCAGGTGGGACTTAACGTCACGTCAGCAAACCAGCTGCTCAGAAGTTGCACAGAGCTGGTAACGCAATCTCATGATGGGGGTTTTGTCTGTCAATAAAACAGTAAAAACATAGAAGTTTGATTCTCTTTAATATTAACTTGTGGTCGGAACAAATACTGCAAAAGTTGGTAAGCCACTTCAGTTTTATTATATAAAAACATGAAATATTCCATGGGCAAATGTTTTATTGTAATAGTTGGCAACTCTAAACATACATCTCCTTTGAAAAGCATTTGTTAGACTGCAAAGGAAGAAGAAAACATCAAGTTAGAGAGAAAGAAACAGAGCAGAAGTGCATGGCAGAGAAAGAAGAAGCGAGAGACCTACAGAGACAGAGAGAGTGAGCGAGAGGTGGTCACTGACACATTTAGTGGGTCAGGGACACAAAAGGCGCTGCCTACCAGGCCTCCAGTGGAGCATGAAGCCACCAGGGGAGTGTAACAGGAGAGCCTGGAACCCCCATACAGACCGCTCACTAACCAACCTGCCAACAGCCTCAAAGGCTGCGGGATGACAAAGGCCACAGGTTGCTCAGACCTGCCCCGCTGCCAGGACGCCAACAAAAGAGTCTACAGGGACCTCACCATTGAAGCTGCAGTTTGATTCAGCTTTTGATCCATACCAACAGAAATGCTATCTTATGAGAAGAGGAGAGGAGAGGCAAGGATATAAAGGATACAAAGACCTGAGCAATGCACTAATAATTACATTTTAGTTGTAACAAATAATTATGAATGCTAGGACAATGTCTTACTTTAAAGGTCCCCTATTATATTGTTTTTCATCAATATATGATAGGTCTCAGATATATACAAAACATGTCTCTGAAGTGTTTTGCTCGAAATACCAAACAGATTGTGCATTGTACTAGCATCCCATAATTCCCTCTGTTTCAGCCCTGTTTCAAAAGTGCTGATTCTCTGTCAGTTACTTTAGATGAAAATAAGGAGCCACTCCCCACACCCCTCTGAGAGATATTTGGTTAAAAAGAACACAATGGTGATAAGGTTTGGGGGGTTACCTTGGTTGGTGATTGGCTAATGGTGACACAAGCCAAAAAATCGTTATGACATCACAAAGTGGCCAAAATCTGATCAGCTCATTTTCAGACAGGTTTTTATATAAATGGATCAGGACAAAAATAGAGAGAATCTTTTTTCCTGAAACTTCCAGAATGTCTTTACACAGAGGGGACGCATGTTTGTGTATAAAAGACATGAAAAAGTGGATTTTGCATAATATGTCCCCTTTAAATATGAATTACATTGAATTTATTTGGCGCAGTTTGCAGATCTTTTATCTAAATTCAGCTTTTAAACTGAAAAGTGCATTTGACAGCGGCTCCGCTAAAGATTCCATATCTTAGTATAACAAAAAACTGATTGGTGCTTGAACGCAAACGCCGGATACATATTACACAAAGACACAATCATTGTATGAACACTAGATAGCACTATCTGCAGTGGAAAGAGGCATAATATTAGAATGGCATTGTAGCCACTTTAGTAAACGTTATAATGTTATCTCAGCAGATAAACTTTAACCCGAGAGGCCCACATTGATTGTGTGCCAAACACAGCTGGGTCCGTGAGGTGACAGCGAGATCAACAATAATGGAAGTCTGGAGGTGATAAACTAGCCCACCCATAGTTTAAGTTACTATTTTTAATTCCGTAAATAACATTTAAATTCCTTTGTCTTGCTTGTGATGCTAATGTTAATCACCAGCCTATTGGAAATTTTGTAAAGTGTAAGACCTGTATATTTTTAAAGCAGTGTCCTTTAAAAGTGGTGCACAAAACAAAAGCTGCTCGCCAAGAGATCATAATGAAGCTCTTCTTTATTGGGTTAAAGGAAACAACTCTACAAATTCCCACGTTGGTTATCAGAAGGACTTGATATATTTTTATATTTTGTCATACAGGATGTAAACAACATCGTCAGGAAATTGTTCCTAGGCAGCACTGACAGACCCTATAGACGGATGTTGAAAACACACACACACACACACACACACACACACACACACACACACACTCACTCACTCACTCACTCACTCACTCACTCACTCACTCACCAACTCACACACACACACACACACTCACTCACCAACTCACACACACACACACACTCACTCACCAACTCACACACACACACACACACACACACACTCACTCACTCACTCACTCACTCACT